>NC_057711.1:21513490-21550944 GCF_004010195.1 Chiloscyllium plagiosum | reverse complement strand
AAGCTATCTCATGTCCCCTTTTTGCCCTCCTGATTTCCCTCTTAAGTATACTCCTACTTCCTTTATACTCTTCTAAGTATTCACTCGATCTATCCTGTCTATAGCTGACATATGCTTCCTTCTTTTTCTTAACCAAACCCTCAGTTTCTTCAGTCATCCAGCATTCCCTATACCTACCAGCCTTTCCTTTCACCCTGACAGGAATATACTTTCTCTGCATTCTTGTCATCTCATTTCTGAAGGCTTCCCATTTTCCACTTGTTGCTGCCATGAGGTCAGTGCAGGCCCCACTCAAGTCTGTGCTGAGGATAAGAGGTAAGTAAAAGGAAAACGAAAATTGGTTGGAGTGGATAAGCCCCAGCTCAGGACCTCTACTCCGCCACTATCTTAATGATGTATGGCAAAGAAAAATCTGATTTAACAAATTTAATTCTTCAAAGGGTAACATGCTGTGGATAAAGGGGATACTGTAAATGATACTGTGCCTCAAATTTCAGAAGATATTTGCGATGGTTTCATACAAAGATTTATCAAAGTAGGGGTTCATATTGTAGGGTAATATACTCATATTTGTCAAAGATTGGCTGGCTGGCAGATAGCACAAACTATGCCCAAATATTTTCTTTGGATTGGTGGGATGTCACTATAGGGATCCATGTTGGACCCTCTGTGGATTGGTGGGATGTCACTATAGGGATCCATGTTGGACCCTCTGTGGATTGGTGGGATGTCACTATAGGGATCCATGTTGGACCCTCTGTGGATTGGTGGGATGTCACTATAGGGATCCATGTTGGACCCTCTGTGGATTGGTGGGATGTCACTATAGGGATCCATGTTGGACCCTCTGTGGATTGGTGGGATGTCACTATAGGGATCCATGTTGGACCCTCTGTGGATTGGTGGGATGTCACTATAGGGATCCATGTTGGACCCTCTGTGGATTGGTGGGATGTCACTATAGGGATCCATGTTGGACCCTCTGTGGATTGGTGGGATGTCACTATAGGGATCCATGTTGGACCCTCTGTGGATTGGTGGGATGTCACTATAGGGATCTGTGTTGGGCCCTCTTTGGATTGGTGGAATGACACTGTAGGGATCTGTGTTGGGCTCTCAATCTTTCACAACTTTTTTCAATGACTTCAATGAGGGAAAAAAAAGTGCTAAATCTTCAGATGACACAAAGATGGGTGGAAAAGCATGCAAAGATGATATAACAAGGATGCAAAACAATATAGGCAGATGAATGAACAGGCAAAGATCTATCAGACCTAACTCCAGCCTGTCCCTGCCACTTGGGATTTGAATATAATGGACACTGAAAGGATGGAATCAAATCTTGAAGTCAGGAAAACTTCTGATTTCTGCCTCAGAGATGGTAATCTGGCTACACCATGCCTGTGGCCTTAAAACCCCATTTCACATCGAACATATTCATTTCAGGAAAGCATTTGATAAGGTTCCCCATGGAAGGCTCATTCGGAAAGTTTAGAGGTATGGAATACAGGGATATTTGGCTGTTTGGATACAGAATTAGCTGGTCAAAAGTAGACAGCAAGTGGTAGTGGATGGAAAGTATTTCGCATGGAGGTCTATGATCTGTGGTGTCCCGCAGGGATCTGTTTTTGGGCCTCTGCTCTTTGTAGTTTTTATAAATGACTTGGATGAATAAGTGGAAGGGTGGGTTAGCAAGTTGAACACCAAGGTCGGTGGTCTTGTGGATAGTGGTGAGAGCTAATGCAGACTACAAAAAAAAATATTGATTGCCAAGTGGGTTGAGAATTGGCAAACGGAGTTCAACCTGGATAAATGTGAAGTGATTCATTTTGGAAAGTTGAATTGAATGCTGAATACAGGGCTAAAGACAGGATTCTTGGCAGTGTGGAGAAACATCGGGATCTTGGGGTCAGTGTACATAGACTCTCAAAGCTGCCACCCAAGTTGAGAGAGTTGTTAAGAAGGTGTATGGTGTTTTGGCTTTTATTAACAGGATGATTGAGTTTAAGAGCTGCGAGGTTTTGCTGCAGCTCTATAAAACCCTGGTTAGACCACACTTGGAATATTCTGTCCAGTTCTGGTCCCCTCATTATAGAAAGGATGTAGATGCTTTAGAGACAGTGCAGAGGAGATTTACCAGTATGCAGCCTGGATTAGAGAACTTGTCTTATGAAGAGAGGTTGAGTAAGCTACGGCTTTTCACACTGGAGAGAAGAAGGAAGAGAGGTGACTTGACAGAGGCGTATAAGGTAATGAGAGGCAATAGATAGAGTAGATAGCCAGAGACGTTTCTGCAGGACAGAAATAGTCATCACGAGGGGTAATACGTTTAAGGTGATTGGATGAAGGTATAGGGGAGATGTCAGAGGTAGAATCTTTACACAGAGAGTGGTAGGTGCGTGGAATGCACTGCCAGCGGTGGTAGTAGAGTCAGAGACATGAAGAACATTTTAGTGACTGCTGGACAAGCACATCGATGGCAGTAAATTGAGGGATGTGTAAGGTAAGCTGATCTTAGATTAAAATATGTGCTTGGCATAACATCGTGGGCCGAAAGGCCTGTACTGTACTGTATTGTCCTATGTTCGATGTTCTACGTGGGATTCCTGCAGGTAACCCACTAAAAATCAGTATTATGATACAGTCTGTATACACCATTAAGTCCTGATGTTTCTTATTAAAGTTACTTCTGTATCTGTTGTGTATATCGACACACTTCCAGCTCCTGTTGTTCAATGTTTGCATTGTTTATTTTCATTAATAAATCCATCTTAGTGGAGGTAATTTGAATGAAAACCAATGAGCGGCAGTGAATCAGTATTTGTTTTTGCATATCTGACCTGATTTCTGTTTCTTCCCTCATGCTGACAATTAACTCAATAACATCCACTTTGCACCTCACAATGAATGTTAAAATTACCTCCAAACTCCCTACCAATGACATGTTTACCAGCTCAGAAATCTTGCAGTTTGTTTCACAATCGAGCAATGGGATGGGAATTACTGCCCTACGCAGCACAGTCCTGAATTCAGTCAAGTTCAGTATTCAGCTTCTTCTGCCTGCTGTTTCCCTTCCTTTGATAATGCTATCTGCTTTGTTCAATAACACCAGTGGCCATTAATGCTGAACAAATTCCCTCCTGACAAACTTATTTTCAAGCCACGGTGTCGGTTCTTTGTTCAGTTCAGAACCAGGGAAATCAATTTCACTCCCCATCTGGTCAGGAATGCACAGTCCTTATCAATTCTCAGTTCTCGCTCTTTCCTGGAGATTTTCCTTAACAAATAAAATACACTTGGGTTGCACGACTGAATTTCAGCTGAGTTTTCTCACCTCAGTAGAAAATCGTTGAAAGGTGACTGAGCAAAAGTATGTCAGAATTGCCACCTCTCATTACAGGTGGCAAGTTAGCTTTGAAAAGGTGCTCATTCTTCCTGATGCTAAGTTTATATCTGAAATCAAATGACCTTTGCTTCTTTTGTTTCGAGTTTAACAGTACTGTGTATCTGTGACCTTTTTCACAACTACCTCTAGGGGAGTTCATGGAACATTGCAAATCCCAGATATGTTTTGCGTAAAGGCATTTATGATGTTAACGCTTCTTAATAAAGCTGATTCACACATCAACAGGACAAGATGGTTCCTCTCGGAGATGTCCATTTATTTTAAGATTTCACAGCAGTTGTGTGTGACCGGAGCTGGTCTGGAATTGCTGACATAAATCACTGAGGTGAAACAAATTGTCCTTTAATCCCTTCAAAATGCCTCTCATTGCAGATGCTACACCTGCTAAACTAACAAGCTAAGGAAAATTACCCACTTCTTCCCTTTCATTTCAAGAGGAAGGGGAATTTACAAATTATAACTCCTCAAGGAACATCCGCCCATTACTGCATCCTAAAGAATGAACAAGCAGAAGGGGTTGACACCACATCTTCTGGAAAATATGGCCAACTAAACAGACGCCCTCATCAAAAATCACTCTTTGACTAATCCAAGACTGCAGTTTCCAACAGTATGGGAACTTCTAACCCGACCTCATGGTGCCTTTTGTAACCCTGCATATCGAGTGCTCATGTTACTGTCCCAATTTAAGTCATGCAATGAGTTAAGTTCAGTTCACTACATTATTCAACATGAGTATTTTCCCAAGAAGGTAACATTGACATTCAAGAAAAATTTGTCTTCATTTGAACAAATTAGACAAATAAAGATTTAAAAATTTAAATGAATTACATACACAGCGACAAACAGCCAGATCCAGTTACTTATTCCAGATTTATGCAAAAGCACTCGACTTGGAATGGATTTGTTAGATGATCCACCAAATTGCTCACTTTGTCCATTGGTTGACCAAACAATAAACGTTGTAGGAGATGAAATTAATGAAACAGTTGAAACAGTCCAAAATTCAAACAACAAATTTCTCAGAGAGAAAAAAAAACAAAATTTGGAACATGAAAAGGCACCCTCTGTCAAAGCTATGAATGAAAGCAAATTTTGAAATCATCACAACTCATTTGCTGAAAGCAGCTGCGCAAAGTATCAGATTAAGTCTGGAAATGAGTGTATTATAATTCTTGATGCGTATGTTGTTTGAATTTTTCCAATGCCATGAGTTTGCATTTTTATGAGCTGAATATCTGGGAGACGGAGTCAGTAAAACTCCACCCACTTAGTGATCATGTCAAGATGCCATTACCTTTATGTAATCTATTTTTCAGCACTCTGTAATGAGGTCTTAGGGAGTAACATGAGAGAGGTAACTCAAACTGCAAGGTAGTTCTGTGTAAGAAAATATTTCCATATGTGGCAGAATCCAAGTTTAGTGGGCATTGATTCCTGAAGGTTGCAGCACAGAAGGGAACCATTTGGCGAGTGAAGGCCATGCTGGCTCTGTGTAAGAGCAATTTCACTTATTTAGCTCCTTCGTCTTTTACCTTGCAGCCATGAAAATCCTTCCTGTCAGCTGTCTATCCAATTCCATTTTGAAACCTATTGTTCAAGCTGCAGGCACCAGCCTCTCAAGGTGAACACGCCACATTCTTGCCACTTATTACCTCAAATTGTTTTGCCACATTTCATCTTTTTGGAAATCAATGCATCCACTAATTCACGACCTCTCTACCAGTGTGATCATTTTCTCTTCATTTACCCTTTCTAGATCCATCATGATTTTGAACACTTCTAGAAAATATCATCTCAATCTTCTCCTTCTCTGAGAACAACCCTGGCTACTTCAAGCTATCCATCTCACTGAATATCATGAATCTCAATTGTACTATTATGTCATATCATAATCGAGTTAATGAAAACAATAAAAAAAACAGAAGAGATCTGCTCAGAGATAGGAATATGGAACAAGATTAGACCATTCTTTCCCTTCAGTTTGTTCTGCCATTCAATGGGTTCATGACGTCTGTGGCCTAACTCCATATCCTTAACACCATCGCTGAACAAAATATATCGATCTGAGATTTTAGATTAACAATAAATTTCGCATCATCAACTACCATGTTTCCCAAGTGTATACAACTCTCCACAGAAGTATGATGTGCTTCCTAACATCACTCCTGAATGGTCTGGCCCTAATTTGTAGGTAAAAACAATGACGGCAGATGCTGGAAACCAGATTCTGGATTAATGGTGATGGAAGAGCACAGCAGTTCAGGCAGCATCCGAGGAGCAGTAAAATCGAGCAGGCAAAAGCCCTTCATCAGGAATAAAGGCAGAGAGCCTGAAGGGTGGAGAGATAAGCTAGAGGAGGTTGGGGGTGGGGAGAAAGTAGCATAGAGTACAATGGGTGAGTGGGGGAGGGGATGAAGGTGATAGGTCAGGGAGGAGGGTGGAGTGGATAGGTGGAAAAGAAGATAGGCAGGTAGGACAAGTCATGGGGACAGTGCTGAGCTGGAAGTTTGGAACTAGAGTGAGGTGGGGGAAGGGGAAATGAGGAAACTGTTGAAGTCCACATTGATGCCCTGGGGTTGAAGTGTTCCGAGGCGGAAGATGAGGCGTTCTTCCTCCAGGCGTCTGGTGGTGAGGGAGTGGCGGTGAAGGAGGCCCAAGGAGGTCCTTGGCAGAGTGGGAGGGGGAGTTGAAATGTTGGGCCACAGGGCAGTGTGGTTGATTGGTGCGGGTGTCCCGGAGATGTTCCCTAAAGCGCTCTGCTAGGAGGCGTCCAGTCTCCCCAATGTAGAGGAGACCGCATAGGGAGCAACGGATACAATAAATGATATTGGTGGATGTGCAGGTAAAACTTTGATGGATGTGGAAGGCTCCTTTAGGGCCTGGGATGGAGGTGAGGGAGGAAGTGTGGGCGCAGGTTTTGCAATTCCTGTGGTGGCAGGGGAAGGTGCCAGGATGGACGGTGGGTTGTAGGGGGGCGTGGACCTGACCAGGTAGTCACGGAGGGAACGGGCTTTGCGGAATGACCCTATTTCTAGAACCTCCATCCAGTGGAAATAGTTTCTCTTTATCTACCCTGTCTTTTCCTGTTAACATCTTGAAGACTTCGATCAGATCATCTCATAACTTTCTGAATTCTTGAGAAAACAGGCCTAATGTGTGTATTATCGCCTCAGAACTTAACCTCTGAAGTCCAGGTATGATTCATATAATCTTAAGTCGTACTCTCTCCAAGGCTAATATATCCTTCCTAAGGTCTGATGCCAGGTCTACTCACAGTACTCTCTTTGCCGGGAGAGGGATTGACTGCTACAATTTTGCAAAAACCATGGATGTTAGTAGGAAGAAGCTAGAAGGAAAAGGGATAAATTAACAGAAGGTACAGATAGGACTAAACACAGAGAGATAGGAGGACACTTGCATGACCTGTAAACATCATAACTGAATAGTCAGACAAACAGCCCAGTTCTCTACTGCAAATTCCATGCAACAGGTTCATTTGACAATGTGCTGATGCTAAAATTAATGTCAGACTGTCACCAAAAAATCTAGTCAAGAATTCAAAAGAAATGTCTGGATGCAAAGAGTGACAGGAACCACAATGAGGATTGAAGCTATTAATATTCATATGTTTAAGAGAAGCTGGCCAAATATGTGAGAGTGAAGAGGATAGAAGGTTATGATGGCAGCTTTAGATGAGAAAGGATGGGAAAGAGTTGAAGCAGGGGATAGACACTGCACAGCTGGTGGTTTTTATCTGTGCCATATATCTTGTTTAATCTTTAACAGTTTAAAGTAGCAGTAGTATTGCATAAAATATTTACACGTAAAACACAGTCACATTGAAGCAGATTTTCCAAACTAGTATTTTGAGCACTGAGCTTTACACTAATGAAATAAATATTAAGACTAGAAGACTATGGGCGGCACGGTGGCTCAGTGGTTAGCATTGCTGACTCACAGCACCAGGGTTGGGCGACTGTCTGTGTGGAGTTTGCACATTTTCGCTGTGTCTCTGTGGGTTTCCTCCGGGTGCTCTGGTTTCCTCCCACAGCCCAAAGATGTGCAGGTTAGGTGAATTGGCCATGCTGAATTGACCGTAGTGTTAGGTGCATTAGTCAGGGGTAAATATAGGGAAATGGGTCTGGGTGGGTTGGTCTTCGGAGGGTTGGTGTGGACTTGTTCGGCTGAATGGCCTGTTTCCACACTGTAGTGAATATAATCTGATCTAAATGTACCTTAGATCATAAGACACAGGAGTAGAAGTTGACCATTCAGCCCTTCGAGTTTGCTCTGCTACTCAATGAGATCACAGCTGATCTGATCATCCTCAACTCCACTTTCCTATCTTTTTCTTGATTCTTATACAGATTAAACCTTTGCCTATCACAGCCTTGAATTTACTTAATGTTCCAGCATCAGCAGCGCTCTGAGATAAAGAATTCACTCCCCCATGAGAGAAGAAATTCCTCCTCAAGTCTGTCTTAATTGGGTGACACCTTATTCTCTAGTTTTGTCCTCTAGTCCTTGAGAGAGAAAAAAAAACTTTCCACAGTGACCCTATCAAGTTCTAAGAATCTTGTATTTTTCAATGACGCTGCATTTCATTCTTCTCAATTCAAATGAGATCCAAACTATTCAACCTCTCCTGACAGAACACTCCCTCCAGATGCAGGATCAGCAAAATGAACCTTCTCTAAACTACCTCTAATGGTAAGAGAGCTTTCCTGAGATAATCAGTGCAAAACTGTTCACAGCATTCTTGCTGTGGTCTGACCAGTACCTTGCGTAGTTTAAGCAAAACATCGTTTATATTCCAATCCCTTTGAAACAAAGAACAACATCCATTTACCTTCCTTATTACCTGCTGAACATGTAAGCTGGCTTCTTGTGATTTATGCATGAGGCATCCTAAATTCCTCTGTGGTGTAGCTTTCTGCTGTCCTTCTCCATTCAAATATTATTCAGCATTTCTTTCTTCCCAAATTTGTAATCTCACATTTTTCCACACCATATTCCAGGTTTTTACTCACTCATGCAGAGTGCCCATATCCCTCCAAGGCAGGTTTGTGAATCAGAATGATGTCAACAGCATGGGTTCAATTTCCACCATGGATGAATTTACCATGAAAGTCTCTCTTTCTCAACCTCACCCTTTACCTGGTCATGAAGTCCCTCAGGTTAAACCACAGGCTCTCTCACACACACACACACACACAAGCACACTCGAGAGTGTAGCCCAATGATCTGCTGGGACTATGGTAACTTTCCCTTCACAGTATCACTTACAGTCTCTTTGTGTTATCCTCACCACTTGCTTTTCCAACTAATTTTGTGTCAATTGGAGAGCTTGGCTTGAATACATTCACTTTGCTCACCAATTGTAGGTAATTGTGACCCAGCACTGGTTTCTGTGACATTCTACATTCAGATTGACATTCTAAAAATGTACCCCTCCCCCAAACCAACCCTTATCTCAACTCTCTGCCTTCTATTTAGCCATGATGATACATCACATCCAATACCATGGGACCTTACCTTATTAAGTAGCCTAATGTGCTGTAGCTCACCAAACACTTTCATAGAGATATACAGCATGGAAACAGACTCTTTGGTCCGACTTGTGCATGCCACCCAGATATCCTAAATAAATCTAGTTGCATTTGGTCCATATCCCTCTAATCCCTCCCTATTCATATTCATCCCATCCATATGCCTTTTAAATGCTGTAATTGTACCAGCCTCCAACACGCCCTCTGGCAGCTCATTTCTGACACACACCACTCTCTGCATGAAAAAGTTGCCCCTTCAGTCCCTTTTAAATCTTTCCCCTCTCACCTTAAATCTGTGCCCTCTAGTTTTGGACTCCTCCACCCCGGCTAAAAACCTTTGCCTATTTACCGTGTCCACGCCCCTCATGATTTTATAAACCCTCCAACCCCAGCAACATCCTTGTCAATCTTTCCTGAACCCGTTCCAGGGTTCGCAGCACCTTTTCCTGTAGCTGGGAGATCAGAATTGAACACAGTATTCCAACAGTGGCCTAACCAATGTACTGTACAGCTGCAACTCCTAAACTCAATGCAAAAGACACACATGAAGTATCAGCCCTGTCGGACATCCCCATGTCATGAAATTTTCCTGTTTTTGTAAGACTGGAGGAAGGTCACCCTCCCAGTATGTTCTTAACCACCTCGTTCATCTTCAGGTACTAAGTATCATCTTGTACAAATGTATAATATCCCTGGAAAAACAAGTTCGAGTAAGTTGACCCAAAGACATCCTTCCTCTAATTCCTGCTTACTGTTCTGTGAACATTTGTGCCTCAGTTTAAAATTTTGCTTTCTTGCTGTTATTATTGTATTATTTAATGGGTTTGCAAACATCAGATGAGATGTTTTCCTTTCACAGTATTTTTTTTCTCCAATTATCTCTACTTTGCTCAGTATTCCCTAAGTTACGGCTTGGAGTTTCCCCGAAACAGCACTGATGCAACTCAGCCAAAATAGGCCGAACCGTCACCACGCTTTCACCGCAATTTGCACTCAGTGCAAATCCAGTTGTACTCATTTTAAAAACCGCTGTCAGAGCTTGTTCCACCTACAAAGTAGGCTACACCTGCAGGATGGATTCATCACAACTGGGAGTTTCTGCTAATTGTGCTCATCTCCAGGCCTTATCTGGGAATCTTTTCAAATTAAACTGGTTATTTGAGCACCAGGAAACTAACAGGTACGTCTTCAAATTGAATTTTTATCTAATGTACAAGGGAACAAATGAACAAACCCTTGCATTACTGGAGAATAATTTTTGTTTTATATATGGATTTCAGTAATTTACTGTGATTAAAAGTACGAGATTTTAAAAACACAGCTGTTTTTATCTGTTAAATATTTAAATTTGAAGGGTAATTTTTTTTAAGATTGCCCAATCGTGCTAGCTTGCAGCTAGACTTTGGGTCTGCTGATGTTCAACTGTGTTTGACGACAAAATCAAGATCAAAAAGGCTTGATGGAGGCTGAAATGAGCAATGGCACGTAAAACAAAAATTCTAGCCTCAAAATATTTTCAAATATTTTTATTGCTTCTTATTCAGAATTATTTTGTGAGACAGGTAAAATTTGTCATTACAGTCACAGTCTAGGGCTACAAGTGTGGGCCATTTAGGATTGAGATGAGGAGAAATTTCTTCACCCAGAGTGTGGCGAGCCTGTGAAACTCTTTGTCACAGACAGCAGTTGAGGCCAAAACATCAAATGTTTTCAGGAAGGAGATAGATGTAGTTCTTAGGGCCAAATGGATCGAGGGGGATGTGGAGAAAGCAGGAACAGGGGACCAAGTTGAATCATCAGCCGTGATCATACTGATGCACCGAGCAAACTTGAAGGTCTGATGGGCATACCTTTCCTCTTATTTCCTACACTTCTGTGTCTCCATTCAGAATTTAAATTCTGTTTTTTTTAATGAATGTAGTAATGTCTTATTGTGTCATCATTCATCAGTTGCACCGCTGGAAACAGATGTTACAGATAGGACCAATTGTTCAAACCACCATGACTGTCTCTGCCTCAACAGGATTATGTATTGTGGTGAAGGGTGGGGATAGTTGTCGATAAATTGTATCCTGAACACATTTGGGGCATCCTTAAGCTTTCTTCAAAACAACAGTAATTAGAGGAACTTGGCCGAAATGGGTGAAAACACCAGAGAATAAAATGTAGATGGAGCGACAGGTTTTAACATGAATGTGAAAACTTGAAGGTCAGGTGAAGTGAACATAATGTAGTAATGTCTGGAAGCATCTGTGAAGAGAAATCGAATTAATGTTTTGGGTCAAGTGACCCTTCCTCAGAACGTAACCTGAAACGTTAACTCTGATTCTTGTCCATAGATGCTGCCAGACCAGCTGAGCATTTCCAGCAATTTTTGCTTTTGTTTCTGATTTACCAAATCCATAGTTGTTTCAATTTTTATGTAGTAATGTGCCTGGGGTCTTGCTGGGTTCTGATGTTACAGAGGGAAGGGAATGACAGAAGAAAGAACTTGACAGAAACATTGCCTCCTGAATGGAACTAATGCTGATGCAGTTACTCATGGAGCATTCACAGTGGACCTATGCTGTTGACCCTTCAGAGTTCTGAAGTGGGGAGTTCAATGTGTTCCAAAGGATTGGGGTGTGTTCAGGATACCTCCCATACTCAAGAAAGCCAGAAGATCCTATAGGAAGGAGAAATGGGATGTGGGGTAAGTTAGGAAATGCTGATTCCTGGAGATTGCAATTCAGTTTTGAGGTTAAAAGTTTCAATATTAAATCTTCCATACACCCGGTCTTAATCCGAATCCAGAGACTTAAATTATGCCCACATATGCCAGTGTGCTGAATGGCACAGCTTCTATAACTAGTGGCTCTCGGACACTCACTGGATGTTATAAGACTTTACTTTGAATGTGATCTGTGTGTCTGAAGCAGTACTGTGTCTAGCAAAACATTCACTGCACCCCTCTAGCCCCTACCCTGTCGGAAAACCCGAGATACTTAGACCCCTTGTAATACTGCCAGAATTAATTAAAATATACTGTATATTTTAAAAGGAAAGGGAAAAAAAGGATGAGGAGGTTTTGAACAGAGTGGAAGGTACTGTTTCGTAATCTTTCTCCACTAAAGAACTAGTGTAGACTTGAGAGGAGACCACGAATCTATCTGGGTTAATCTTGCTGTCTTTGTCAATTTTACCTTAGAACTAGGTTTGAATAGTACGCAGTGCAACTTTGGCAGTATACTTTAATAGGCTGATATTAAGGTCACTAATGTAAAACATATGCAGTGTATTTTCTTCTAGGTCAGAGCTTAGGCTTGTAAAGGGAGATGTCAAAGCATTGCCGAAGTAATTAAGGAAGTTAACATTCAGTAATAGATGCTGTCACTTGTTTTGCGTTGCTCTCTCCTGGTATATGCCAGGTTGCCCTCTAAAATAAAAACATCAGGAAATGGGCTCTGTTTACCAGCATTAATGGAATTAATGTAAAAAAAATCGAGTTATTTTCTTATCTAATACTTCACTTGTTGCAGCCCCTTCAACATGTCGTGCACTGCCAGACGATTCAAGGCATCAATCTTAAACACATCCACAACTTTCCTTTATGTCCTTATGGTGTGATGCCTACTTTTGAGTAATGTGAATGCCTCACTTGTGCCATATTCTTTAAGTCACTTTTGTCTAGATCCTTCAAATAGTTTGCACAAATATTCTCTCGACATGATTTATTTTTGACATATGTCACTACTTCAGTTCCAGTCTTTGGAAGGAGGGGAGGTGTTCTCAGCAACTGTCTGTTATGTTTTCTTCATAACAGAGGTGACTGACCTATTTGCAGCTCAGTCAGTAATGTTAATTTTTCAAACTTCATAGGAATACACTTTTCCCTAAAACTGCAAACTCCACAGCTAGATTATCATAGAATCCCTACATAGAGATAGAGGCCATTTGAAACATTGAGTCTGCACAGATTCTACGAAGAGCCCCTCCTCCCCATCCAATCCCCACAATCCTGTATTTATCATGGTTAATCCACCTAACCTGCACATCCTAGACACCATGGGTGATTTAGCATGGCCAATCCACCTAACCTGCACATCCTAGACACCATGGCTGATTTAGCATGGCCAATCCACCTAACCTGCACATCTTTGAATTGCGGGAAGAACCCAGAGCACCTGAAGGAAAGCCATACAGACAAAGGGTGAAGGTGCAAACACCATACAGAGAGTCATTAAGGCTGGAATCAAAGCCAGGTCCCTGGTGCTGTTAGATAGCAATGTTAAATGAACAAATAGTTTTTCTTTTGCTCAGTAACTACCTGAGGAATTTGAAAAGCTAATTTAAATGCTACATGATCAGGCATTTTGCAAATTTCATGTCTCCTAATGTGCTACGATCAGGAATACCTTGCTTTAAAGCTACACATTCCTATGGGTTTAAAATGAAAGCAAGAAAGAATGGCATTGTCTCCACAAAGCAGAACATGTTGATAGCTTGATCTTATTGTTTTAAGTCTGTAAAACAAATCCCTTCTTCCATGTTGCTCACATCATTCATACATTCTGGGATTCAATATATATTGATGATTTTTTTATTGTAGTAGTTTTGTTCGTTTGAGCCAATTTAATTTTCCCTTTGGGAAACTGCAAAAACAAATAATGTTTTTGATACTTTAGAAAAATAACTTACATCTCCTCATTCCCACAACAAATTTCTCTTTTCTCTTGATGACTGATTCAATAGCAACATTCAAAGGGGAATGAAATACATGCTTGGAAAATGAAATATTTATAAAGCTGTGAGGAAAGGGCAGAGGATTGGGATAAATTATAAAGCTCTTCCAAAGAGTCAGCAAAGTTGCAATGAGCCAACAGGGTTCCATTTTTTCCACCTGGTGTACTATTCTGACAGGATGCAATCTTGAATAAATGTCCTGAGCAGGGTGCATATTTATAGACGAGTTGGCTGACAGAGATACCTCGTACTAACAGCGGACTCAAACGTTGTCGTCTGTTACCTTGCAAGATGCAAGTTGCATTGATATTTCAAAATGAAAGGAGAGGAAACAAATGCACAGGAAGGAGCAAATAGTGTCAATGATGGTTCAGGTTAGAATGGTTACTGAACTTAACCACATTGAACAGTCGGGTCTCAGATTTAATTCCAATACAAAATTAAATAATCACCAGCATTCAGAGCACTATAATTGACCTTTGTGTTCCTGACTTTGGGAAAAAAAGAGAAAATTAAACCAAAAAAAAAAATCAGAATTCAAATTTTTATTAGGAAAAATATCAGATAAATGCAAGAGTAAACTTTGTTATAAATCATCCATAGGTTTTCCGACATCAAAGTTCACATGAGAAGAGTGGGTGGTGGATGAACTGCTTGGATGGCCAATTACAGAAAGGATCAGCAACTTTTAAAGGAACAAAAGAAAAGCAGACATGAAAAAAAATAGAAGTTCCATCAAAGGACTAATGCTGGCCACACTCATCATAGCACAGGCACAGTCATTCGAGGGGTGGGCCACTACAGTCACCTCACACCGTCGGAGATAATAAATACAGGCTTGCTGGTGTTAACTACATCATAAGTATTGCCTTTAATGCTAACTTGTCATTCTGTGTGAAATCGTTCAAGGCCTTTATAATTTATGATTCTGTGTGCTTCCAAATGCCAGAATCATCTAGGGTCAGCTTGAGACAACGAGGGATTCATCGCAAACTCTGCAGGATCTACCTTGTTAAAGCCATTTGTTGAATTTGTGGATAGTAAGCGATTACTTGGGGGGGGGGAGATGGTGGTATAGTAATCTTATCACTGGACCAGTAATTCAGAAAACCCCAGGCTAATACATTGTCAACTTGGCCTCAACCACCACTACGGTAGTTCATGGAATTTAAAATTAATCAATAAATTAGAATTCAAAGTTAGCCGTTAAACCACCATCAAGTGTTATTAAAAACACTGATTCTCCAAAGTCCATAAGAAAAGGAAATCTGCCATCCTTACCCAGTCTGTCACAACTGTGACCTCAAACCCATAGCAATATGGTTAACAGTGAACTGACCTCTGAAATGGTCTCCTGGCAAACCACCCACTGAAGGGCAGTTCCAGATGAGTACCAAACAGTGCTCTTGCTTATGATATTCACATCCAGAGAAAGAATAAAAAGAAGTCTTATGTGCCCATTTCTCACACCTCGCCAACTTGCATTATGAGACTTGTTTCATCATCCTCTATGAAGTTACCATTCCTTGAAATATGGCTTTTTGTAGCCAGTTTAGGGAAGAGTTAATTCTTTACAATCAGAAGAAATGTTCTCATTGACAAGTCACCAAATGTCACTCTTAAATACCCTAAGGGTAAAATATTAGGTGGGTGCTCCAAATGTGCAATCTAATTAAATGTCACATTCTATATAATGCATGACTGCACCATGTCATTATTTTAATCTTTGTTTGAGATATTAAATTTCGAAGATCACTTCAGGTACCAACTCTTCTCCTCCCATCGGTGACTCATTTGCATAACAATAATTCGACTAATTAAAAGGAGGCGCACAGAGGTTGCTGGATATAGATATTTCTTATGATACAGACAAATAATATGGTGATTTATTTTAATTCAAATTACTCTGGAAATCCCAGTGCCTGCCTTATATCAAGTTGATAGTCCTGATGGTCTCAATGTGGAGTGAACTGTATGAAATATATCTTGGTTGCCCAGTAGAACTCTGCTTACTTGTTTGCTAACCTGATCCATATGCATAAAGTTTATTACTTCAGTCTCCATTGAGTCACAGAGACCCGGTCATATTGTCCATTTGGATTTGGGTTCATTCCAAAATAGAGGCTGAGGTGATTAACTGGTTAACCACAATACTGAAAGGGTTCTGTGCAGGGGTCATTTTCAATTCCACAACCTCATGGAAATCTCAAAGAGCCATTCAACCAAAGCAGAAATGCAGTTACTGCTGTGAACATGGCACAGCAGCACCTGAGGGAGACAGTGGTAAAATGTCAGATTAGCCATAATCAGATCTCATGCTCTGAGGATGCAAGTTCATAACCAAACATAGCAGCTGATGAAATTCAAATTCAATTGATAAGGTATGGAATTAAAGGCTACTTATGAAACCCATGAAGAATTGTTGTAAAAACATATCTGGCTCATAAACTCTTGTCTGAGGATGTACGGTTTACATATGACTCCAGTTGCACAGTAAATTTGCAGGCAATATAAAGATCAGTGGAGTTGTGGACTATGTTGAAGGTCGTCAAAGGATACAGCAGGATATAGATTGGTTGCAGATTAGGGTGGAGAAATGGCAGATGGAGTTTAATCCGAGTAAGTGTGAGGTGCTGCACTTTGGGAGATCAAATGTAAAGGAAAAGAATACAGTTAATGGCAGGACTCTGAACAGCATTGATGTACAGAAGGATCTTGGAGTTCAAGACAATAGCTCCCTGAAAGTGACCATGCGAGTAGACAGAGTAGTAAAGAAGGTATGTGGCATGCTTGCTTTCATTGGTCGGGGAATTGAGTACAAGAGTCAGGATGTCATGTTGCAGCTTTATAAGACTTTGGTTAGGCCACACTGAGAGTATTGCATTCAATTCTGGTTGCTACAGTACAGGAAGGATGTGAAGGCTCTGGAGAGGGTGCAGAAGAGGTTTACCAGGATGCTGCCTGGATTAGATGACATAAGCTATAAGGAGAGGCTAGAAAAACCCAGGTTGTTTTCTCTGGATTGACGAAGGCTGAGGGGTGACTTGATAAAAGTCTATAAAATTATGAAATGGACAGTTGGGGTTGTTGTGGGGAAAATCACCAGCCTTGGAGTCAGAGCCGCGGTGCAACGACAGAGTTTCTTGTGCAAGGAACTACTGCAGCTCTGGGGAGAGAAAGACACCAACAGCACAGTGGTCAGCTGTGAGCCTTCTCTCAACCCGGAGCATGTGTCAAGATATTTTTATACATTTTGTGATATAATAGGTCAGTGATGAGGTTATTGTCACTGTAACATTGTTTGTTGTAAACATTGCAGAATCATTGATAGTTTTGTTGCAGTCATTGTCAGTTCCAGCACAGCCTTTGTTAATTTCAGCTCGGTCGTTTTCAGTTTCAGTGCAGGAAGTCCACTGCTGTAGTAATGGGTGCTAATCACCCTTCCTGAGAAGGACAATTACTGCAGTCCTGGCTATTAGCACTTTGCATTTAGCCCGTATCAAACAGCATTTCTGTCAAAGGTGTTGGCTGGACCCAGACACTTCAGTGGGCAGTATATGCTACTCACATGTATTCTCTCCCCCACCCACCTTAAACTAATCAACTAAGTTGTGAGTGTATTGTGCTGGCATTCTGGTGGCCCGAGGCAGTATCTCTGTTTGCTCTGCTGTCTCTCTCCATAGTGTGGCCAGCAGCCATCTTGTGTCTCAAGTGGCCAACTAATGGCTCAGTGGCCATCTCGTATGTCTGTGTGCCTCGTGTCACCCTGCCTCGTGCCATCTCCCACTTCAGCATTGACAGTCAAAATCTTTTTCCCAGAATTGAAATGTCGAATATTAGGGGTTTAAGGTGAGAGGAGGAAAGTTCAAAAGAGATTTGAGGGACAGGTTTTTTTAATACAAAGAGTGGTAGGAGTCTGGAACACGCTGTCAGAGGTGGCGGTGGAAGCAGATATGATAGGGACATTTAAGAGAATTTTGGATAATCACATGAATCTGCAAGGAATGGAGGGATATGGACCAATGGCAGACAGAAGGAATTTGTTTTATTTGGCATCATGTTTGGCACAATTTTGAAGGCTAAAAGGCCTGTTCCTTTGCTGTACTGTTCTATGTTCTTTGTTCAATGTGGTTAGCTGTTAATGGTCTAGTATGCTGCTCAGCTGAAGGTCAATTAGGGATCAGCAATAGATGTTGCCAGTGACACTCATGAAATCAAAGTGTGTCCACAACAGAAATGGGCAGATAATCTATTCTTGTGATGTTGATTGTGGAATTTATGTTGGCTCGGACTCTACAGACAATTCTCCTGTTCTTCAAAATTATGCCATGGGATGTTTTACAGCCGTCTGGAATGGGGGCACAGTGAGGCTCAGTGGTTAGCACTGCTGCCTCACAGCAGCAGCTGCCTGGGATTCCACCCTTGGGCAATTGTCTGTGTAGAGACTGAACTTTCGCCTTGTTTCTGTGAGGGTTTCCACCAGGAGCTCTGGTTTTCTCCCATAGTCCAAAGATGTGCAGGTTCAGTAGATTGGTCACGCTAAATTGCCCGTGATGTGCAGGCTATGTGGATCAGCCATGGGAAATGCAGGGTTACTGGGCAAGGTCAGGAGGATGGGTCTGAGTGAGATGCTGTTTGGAGGGTCAGTATAGACTTAATAGGCTGAAAGGTCTGCTTCAACACTGTCAGGATTCTATGAATCTGGGATGACCTGATTGGTAAGATGAGGCCTCAACTGAATGTCAAAAGGAGAGTTATGATGGGCCAATTGATATCCTTCGTTGCTCTACCCAAGTATATTGTGACTGTACAGTGATTTCTGCCTCCAAACTTTCTATAATATAACCATAATCTGATAGAAAAACCCAAAATTGGCATCCGAAATATACATCATCTGCTAACACATATTTTAATTCTCAAGATCAAGTGGCACCTAACAAATTATAAACCAAGAATTAACAAATGATTTGAATAAATCATTTTATGATTTAAAACGTCAACAAAAGTTGAGATAACACAGTTGCTCTGCCTCTGTTGCTATCTAACTGAAAACTTATGCTTGCTTCTGATTGAAAAACATAACCTAGAACAGCAGTTAAGCATTAAACTTGATCCATTTTACCCTTTAGTCTTGATGCAGACCTGGTCATTTTCATTCACCTTCTGGATAATCCTAAAATGAACAAAATATGAAAACTACCTTTTGATTCAGCTTCATCTTTTAATTTGCTCCATAAAATCTGTGTAGTCTTTCCTGAATTGTAAGGATATAAAAATGAAGGTTTAATCCCGAAGACTTCTTTTTTTTTTGTTTAAGCATCTGAAGTGCAGATGATGTGGCGATTCAGGGTGGGAATCATACTTTTCTGAGTGCAAAAAGAACCCCTGAATATGACACTTCAGCTTGTGAACTCCTAAATGTGACTGACACACTGACAATGCATCTGACTTATTTTAATTAAATAAAGCTGAAAGCATAATTGGTAACACTGTGAGAAATTGTGGAGGTGACAATGGATGTCACTGAGGTCAATTAATGCAGTTTGGATGGAAGGCCATTAAGGTATACATCTTGGGACACAGAAAATATCTAAAATGTCTTTCCTTCATTTTTCTGATTACCATGAAAGAATCGATATTGAGGACCATAGTAGAGGTCACAAATGAACTGACCATATGGCACATGAGGGTTGAATATAGCATTACTATCAATTTTGAGGGTGCATGATATTTAGAGAATTTAAAAAGTAACATCTGAACTAATTCAATGGAAGTAAACACCCAATACTTAACTCAATTTAAATTGAATTAAAATCAAATCTTAAATGTCCTGAAATAATCCAAATGTTATCAGGCACTCAGCTGCTTTGTGGCAAAGAAAATCCTGATATCAGTGAATGTTCTGATCACACAGTACATTTCTGTTCAGTGCACACTTTTGTCAAGGATCCGAGCAGCAATTAATGAGTAGCTTAAAAGCAATGTTTTGTCTGTACATAAAACATTGTCTAGAGTGTTCTCTAAGGGTTGGAAATGTTTATAAATTGTTTGTGCTTTGATCTTGCAGTACATGAGTTCATCTGAACCCCCTGAAACATTCCGACTTACTGAATCATCTTAGACATCGATATTAACATTTAGAAGATTTGCAAAGTGTTATAAAGACATCTGGTGGCAGCTACGTTACACTGCACCACTTTATCGATCCTCATGGACCTGGAATTGTATTTCTTCTATGTTCATCGCACAGGCTTACTTTGTATGGAGGTCAAGGAAAGACAGATTATCTTGTGCAGAGGTTGAACATACACCTGTCATAGCTAAGGATTATGCAGTGCTTATTGTAATAGAAAAATCTTCTTTTTATTCCACAGCTTCACCTCAGCAACCACCAAGCAATTGTCAGGGTAGAAGTCATCAGTGTACTTCATGACAGACACTTGAAGATCATGTCAGGAGAAGGACACCCTTTTTTTATGTTAACGGGGGAACTATCTTAGTAAGATGTAGTCAGGATGACATGAAAAGAGGTGGGAGTGCAGGACTGTGTCATATTGGCAGTTTAGGAGGTCCTTGCCCCACAAAGGAAGAATCTGGTATGTCCAGTGTTTGTATTAAGTAAACCATTAACAGTTAAATGTCGGGGTATGACCTTGCATAAACAGAGGCGGAAGGTTAACCAGCTTTGTCTCTTGTTCTGTATCATCCCTGGAGCTGTCCACTGCTGTGCCATTTCCTCTTCTTTTGTAAAGAAGCAGTGAATTCCCTAAAGAACCCCTGAAGTTTTGCTGAGCTAAAGCAACTGATTATTTAGGGATGTAAAGTTCCCAAACAAATGATCTGCCCTATTCCACATTAAACATTCCATTCCAAGACTTTTGAATGATCTGGCAGGGCACAGAACTGCAGTAAAGTCAAATACAAGGATAACGGGTTCACCTTTGTGAACTTCTGCTTCATCAGGCGCTGAAAGTTTTTGGTCTCTTCTCCAGTGTGTTTTTTTTTTGCTTTCCTGTGCACCAGAAATATTACACAATGGAGCAATTCCTAGCAGGCCCATCAAGATCTGATCAGGAGGCTTGTGCCACAGAACTCAAGGCACCTCTTTTTTTCTTTCAACAAGACAATTCCCTTTATCACAAGTAATCTCTGTTCAGCACATGACATGCTCAACCATTTCCACCACAGAGTCGCAGAATCACTGAACTGTTACTGTGCACAAAATGGTCATTTGACCCCTCATGCCTGCACCGACTCTTCAACTGAATATCATAACCTAGTGCCAATGTCCAGATTTTCCTCTAAATCTGTGCACATTAATTACATCCAAATAACCCTCCAATGTTTTGTCAAATGCATCTAATTGAACCTGTCTCCACCACACTTCCAGGCATCGCATTCCATACTCAAACTATTTGCTGAGTTTAAAAGATTTTCCTCATTTCATCCTTGCTTCTTTTACAGGTCACTTTAAATCTACGCATACCCTTTTGTTCATGTTCCTTTTACAAGCGGGAGCAGTTTCTCACCATCTACTCTGTCCAGCCAATTCGTGATTGAAAATCTCTATCACCTCTCCTCTTATCCTCGATCTCTCCAAGGAGAACAGTCCCAACTTCATCAATCCATCCTCATTACCCAAGTTCCTCATCCCTTGAACCATTTTTGGATGCCATCTCTACTCCCTCCCCAATGTGTTCACATCATTTCCACCATGTCGCACCCAGAACAGGACGGGTGAGGTCTAACAAGTATCGTGAACAAGTTCAACATCACATTTTCACTCTTATACGCTATACCCCTATTAATAAAGCTGAGGGTACTGTGTGCACAATATAGTATATTTATATTATTTTAATAAGACACCTTAATTATATATAGGTAGAAGTCAGTTTCCTGAAATTCTGATTCAAAGCACCCAAGCATTTGAATCTTCAGTCTTTCTGAAAGAGTCATCATTCACTGTATGTCTGTAGCGCTCGAATTTACTACACAAGAGGCCATTAGTCTGCTCTATGTATATAAATATAAAGTATATAACTATATATAAACAGCTCCTCCTTGTGGCAATCCTTGTTGCTGTAACAATTCAAATTACTCTACAAGTTCATCTGTTCATATTTTCTGAAATTCATGCTTTGCATTAACTTCTCACTCTGAAACAATGTACCCTCGGCTTATATTCCTACATTTCCCTATCAGTGCAGTGCCATTAAATTTTCACTGTTTTCGCTGGAATAGGTCACCTTGCACAATGGCAGTTGCGAGTTAGATCTGTAGTTTGGTATCACAGAAACTTTTAAGCTCCACTGGCTAGACACAACAAAGACAATAGGATATTTTGGACTTTGGTGAATAAGTGAACCAATAATGTGATTTAACTGATGAGAAAATAGACTGACAAGGAGGGTGAATTAGTGTAGGTGAATTCAAAGTCAGATTAGACACAGTGAGGGACATATTGAGAGGGGAAGAAATGATGAAGAAAGACAGAGACAGAAAAGGAAGAAAACAAAACATGCCATTTTTAAAATCTTTAACAACAATTCACAACATGAATGAATGAGGTGTCACACTTTTGCTGTGGAGGTGTCAGTGTTGGACTGGGGTGGACAAAGTTGAAAATCATACGACACCAGGTTATAGTCCAACAGGTTTATTTGGAAGCACTAGCTTTTGGAGCATAGCCCTTTCATTTGACCTGATGAAGGGGCTATACTCCAAAAGCTTGTAATTTCAAATAAACCAGTTGCACTTTTGGCTGATCACTTTTTTGGCAAGACAAGTTGGTTAGCTATTATCATCAATTAATTACATTCATTTAAAGATATTTACAGATTTTTTTTTGTTGAGAGACTAATGACCCAAACCAATCAGTAAATTTTGTGATTTGCATTTTGAAAGCTATTGTTTCCTGGTTACAAGTTGCAGATTCATTTGTACAACAATATACATTGTAAAGGTTTCACTATTTTTCCAGTGAAATCAGGGACAATGTTTCCTCATGTTCAAGCATTATGTATGTATATAAACACAGTTGCAAACCTGCCTAACATCTTGAGTACATCACAGCATGGGTGCATGTGGTACCTTGACAATAATGCCTTGCAACTAATAAACTGTCATGGCAAGGATATTACTTACTAGATTTGGCTGACTATCATTTTGACCATGTTAAAATGTCTTGTTCAAACCAATTAAAATGTATGAAAATACTACATTTTAACATCCTTTGCCTAGCTAAAATATAACTGTAGACATGATGATATAAGAGGAATTATAGAGAATACACATCACAGTCGTTGAACCTTTGTCTCAACAATGGCATGCGTGTATTTCAGTCCGTCCAACTTTTCTTTGTTTTAAATGACCTCACCAGATCTTTCTACTCCTTTCTGCTTTGTCACTTCAGCTAGTTCTCCACAAAAATGGGCTCTGTTTCATAATGTGAAGAGTTGCAGCATGTGTTCATCCATCAGAGGATGCTATGTAAATGTAAAGTGTTGTTGCCAATGATCAGTGACCTCGACAGAGCTTGCCAGGCGCTTTTCTCCTTTATGGGCTCTATGGTGGATTATTACTGATTGATTCCACTTTCCAAACGTATTCTTGTCCTTTCATCTTAAAAATAACAAAAGCCCAATTAATGCTGCAGCTTGGAGAACTGAATATAATCCAGTAAACATCTATGCCAGTTTTCTCTGGGCCCAGCACCCCTGAGATTTTACATATTTATTTAATTTACAATTGACAAATCAAGAGATTTTAACATTGATCATGTGTGGACCATAATTTAGCAGAGCTTTGAATAAGCAATCACCATACAGTGTCATGCCCCTTTGTTCTTGATGTTAAAAAATATTCATTTGATTTACTGATATATCCAGAAAAATGATTATAGAGTGAGAAAAGACTAAATTATTTAGCAATTTGATTTCCTAAGTTATTGTTTAAAGGCCCAAGGGCCAATGTAAGCAGGTGACCTCAGAGATTTGGACCAAGTCTCTGGAAGATATGAAACTTATTTGGAATTAAACAAAATCTGTTTTGCAAGAACGCTCCTGCTGAAGAAGGTAATACAAATGATGTTGCTAATATTGAGGGATGAACAGGAAGCCAACTTCTACAGGGTCAGAGAGATCTCTGTCAAAAATGTTGAAGGGTACATCAACCAGGAATTTGCTTAAAGCAGCAGCATTTTAAAAATTCATTTGCATGGCATTGCTGACTAGGCCAGTATTTATTGCCCAGAGGGCAGTTAAGAGTCAACCACATTGCTGTGGGTCTAGAGTCACGTGCAGGGCAGACCAGTTGAGGGTGGCAGTTTCATTCTCTAAAGGGCATTAGTGAACCAGATGGGTTTTTATTGACAATTGACAATGGTTTCATGGTCATCATTAGACTCCTAATTTGAACTTTTATAAAAAATTCAAATCATATCATCTGCCATAGTGGCATGCAAACCTGGGGCCCCAGAAGGTTACCTGGGTATCCGGATTAACAGTCCAATGATAATACCACTAGACCCAGACCCATTCCCCTACTACTCCACATTTACCCCGAACATAGGCACCTAATCTACACATCCCTGAACACTACGGGCAATTGAGCGCGGCCAATTTACCTAGCCTGCACATCTTTGGATTGTGGGAGGAAACCAGAGCACCTGGAGGAAACCCACACAGACACAGGGGCAATGTGCAAATTCCACACAGTCACCTGACGCTGGAATCAAACCCAGGTTCCTGGAGCTGTGAGGCAGCAGTGCTAACCACTGACCCACTGCGCCATGTAAGTCTTCCCACTGATTTTTGCCTTTACACTGTCAATCTCAACTCACACAGTGTCTGCTATTGGCAGACCTTAGTAGCCAAGTGGTCATAAAGTAAAATAAAGGACTAAATTTAATTTACAATATTTACTGGAGCACTTTCCAAACCCATGTCCGCTTCCAAATCGAAGGAAATACATGGGAACAAGAACCTGAAAGTTCCCCACCAAGCCACTCACCATCCTGACTTGGAAATATGTTGCCGTTTCTTCACTGTTGCTAGGTTAAAATCCTAGAATTCTCTCACCAAGGGTGTTGTGGGTCCACCTACAGAACGTGGACTTCAGCAGTTCAAGAAGGCAGCTCACCACCACCTTCTCATGGGCAACGCAGATGGGAAATAAATATTGGCCAGCCAGCGACATCCACATCCCACTGTAAAAAATTCCCAATTATGAATGCCTATTCAAAACATTTAAGTCCTCTCAAGTACCTAATTCCATAAAAAAAACCCAAAGACTCAACTCCAATCCCAGATCAGAGACTCTTAATCCTTGAAACTGTGCCTGGAAGAATGATGGAAACAGTTTAACAATTGACAGATTCAAGAGGGCATTGGATGATTATTTTAATGAAAAATGTGCAAGGGTATGGTGCAAAAGTAGGAGATTGGTAATTGCCAATTTAGTTAAATGATGCAGGCGCGATGGGCCAAATGTCCTCCTTTCGCACTCAGCACTTGTGTGACTCTGTGAATAACCTCTTTATTCTAATCCCACTCCTCCATATTTTACAATATGAATTTTTTTAAAAATCCAGTGACGTGACCAAATGAATGCTTCAGCCTATATGAAACAAATATGCAAAAGTACAAAGTGAGAGTGAAAATAGACCACTCAGACCCTCAAGCCTGCTCTGCCATTCAGTCAGATTATGGCTGACACTGCTGTGTTTCAAATTCACATATACTCACAATAATCTTCGATTCCCTTGCCTAACAAGAAGTTATTCACCTCCATCTTAAAAAATATTCATTACCTTCTGCCAGAGTCCCACAAAACTCAGGTTAAAAAAACATCTCATCATCAGTGACCTAATTTTAAAATAGTATTCCTTAGTTTTGGATTCACGCACAAGAGAAACATTCTTTATCTTGGTCTAACATGGATCTTTCCATGACCACCTTTTTAAGTCCATTCAAGATCTTTTACACTTCAATCACATCGCCCCTTACTCTTCTGAGCACCGCAGATGCTGATCAGGGTCAAAACAAGTCCAATTTATTTACCCTTTCATCAGAAGGCAAACTCACTCATTCCATGTTTCAATCTCACAATGCTACTCTGCACCACCGGCAACACACTTACATCTTTCATAAATAACAAGATGAAAGCTACACACAGTAATCAAGATGTGGTCTTACACAGCCCTATAGAACTGAAATGTAACCTTCTTGCTTTTCTGTTCAGTTCCTATTGTGATGAAGGATAGCATACCATTATCTTTAATTATTTGATATACTTCCATACTAGCTTCTTGTAACTCACTTTCTTGTACCTAGAACACTGCAACTAGAACATTTAAACCAACACTCCTTCACCCAGACCTAAGAGTTTTGCAGTTATTCTCCATTTAAATAATATTCTGCTTTTTCACTCTTCCTGTCAAAGTGAACAAGTTTATATTTCCATAAATTATCTGCTATTTTCCACATTTTGCCCATCACTTAACCTAAGTTTGTCTGTCTACAACCTTCTTATCTCCTTCTTCCAATATACTTTCCTACCTACCCTTGTGTCAATTGCAAACTTGGTTACAATGCCTTCACTCTCCATGTCGAAAGTATATTGTCTAACCTAAGATGTCACCTCTTGTACATTCAAAAAGCCTTTAGTTATCTAGAGAAAAAGACTTGAAAGGAATCTGGATTTTGCATTTTAATCAGCAGTCTACCTCCTAACCGATTAAAGGATTCAACAAAGGCAACTATCATACCTAACTTAGGGAAGCAGCTAAGCTGCGAATGCTTGCAATTTCAAATAAACCTGTTGGACTACAACCTCCTACCATTTGACTTTTGACCTTGTCCCCCCAGTCCATCTCCACATCACCACTCCTCATCTAAGTCATTGACATAAGTTGCAAAGAGCTGAAATCCTATAATTATGGGACTCCGCTCATAAAACCTGCCCATTAGAGAGAAAAATAATAATTTATGCATATTCTATGTTAACTGCCAGCCAGCTAAGCTATCCAAACTTTTACGTAACCCAACACAATGAGCTCCTGCTTTGTGAAATAATCTTTTAAGCGGCATTTTGCCAAATGCCTTCTGGAAATCCATTTACAATAAGTTTACTGGTTCCCCTATGTCCACAGTATATATTACTCCTTGAAAGAGCTCCAATAAATTGGTTCAACATGGTTTCCCTTTCACAAAACCACACTGACTCTTCCTTGAGTTATTCTCTATAACTCCATATTTATTCATTCCAATGCCTCACCCACAACAGGTATCAAGCTAACTTACATATAGTTTTCTGTTTTGTAATTGCTCATCTCCCCTCTCGCAGCATCTTTCCAGAATCAAAGTATTTTTGGAAAATTTAGACCAAAACATCGACTGACACATTAACCACAAAGTCTCGAGGATGACATCTATTCGGACCTCAGGGACTCATCACTTCCTTCAGTTTGGGCAGCATTGCTTCTTCAGTGATTACAACTTCAATACTTTCCTCTCCCACCTCTGCTTCCTGATCTCTATTATTGGGATGATTTTTGTATACTCTAGAAAGAAATCCAAGCAAAATAATTGCTCATTTCATTCATCAGTTCCTTACTATCTAATGTTAACTCCAATTCTCATCCTTTAGAAAACCAACATACGCATTACTTATTCTTTACCTTTTAA
This sequence comes from Chiloscyllium plagiosum, assembly GCF_004010195.1. Taxonomy (NCBI): domain Eukaryota; kingdom Metazoa; phylum Chordata; class Chondrichthyes; order Orectolobiformes; family Hemiscylliidae; genus Chiloscyllium; species Chiloscyllium plagiosum. The sequence continues at coordinate 21,523,579 of NC_057711.1, read as the reverse complement.
AATGCTTGGAGATCGTCTTGCTATTCATTTTTACATTTCTGTCCAGCTTCTGCTGTTTTCGTTTTTCTTGATAGAATCTGTTTGAAATTCCATTTTTTAAAAAACTATTTGAACAAGTTATCTGACCGTCCAATCACCATTGGATAATTGTGTCTTTTCATTAAAAAATGCTCTCTTTCATTTAACCACCAATGATGGGTCGATCTCCTGAGTATGTTTCTTAGGAGTAGAAATATTCTTATTATGAATGTTATAAAATATCCCCTCAAATGTCTGCTATCGCTTCTCTATTTATCAATCCCCTAGCTCAAAATCTCAGTTCACCTCAGTTAGCTGAACATTCATAGTTGCTTATAATTAAATTTAAAATCTTAGTCTCTAATCTGCACTCTTCCCTTTCACATTGAAATTACAAGTTCCTTCACATTGTGGTTGCTGCTACCTAGGGGTATCTTTATTTTGAGGTCATTAATTAATCCTGTCAAATTACACAATATCAAGTCTAATATAACCTGTTCTCAGGTTGATTCCAGAATGTGTTGTCCATTAGAAACTATCTCAAACGTATCCCTTGAAATCTTTATCAGGAAATCCTTATCGTTTTTAGAGAAAAAATATGGTTTTGTAATAAATATGATTATTGATTTATTATCAAAGTAAAACATATCCAATCATGATGCATTAGTAGTTACCATACACAGTTGGTAATATAGAAATATAAATGCTCATCACCCTAAATATCTCCAAAACATACGCATACACACATATATACACCCACATGCGCATACACACACCTACAAACTTCAGGAAAAATATGCTTTTCTGTAGAGGTATTCTGGAAAAGTATATATTATACTTGTTCAATTGTTTATTCTTGAAGTCCAAGTAGTTAAGTAGGATGCTGCAAAGTATGCTGATCTGATTTTCTGACACATGTAGTCAAGGCAGTGATCACACAGGCTTGGTTTTTGAGTCTTTGCAGACACATCTTGCTCAAGAAAAGCAATATTTAGAATTTCTAGCAATTGCCTTTTCAGAAGAAGGAATTGTTTTCACCCTGAAGTCAATCAGAAGATGTTCATTTCAAAAATAGGAGGCAATAGCTGGGCAACTCTTCCTAACAGCCTTCTTCTCCGCTAAATATCAGACAAAACAACAAGTCTTCTCAAGCCAGTCACCAACCGAAGGAGACCATTCAGCCCATTGACACATGTGCTCTGTAGGCACGTCCAATCCCCCACCCCACCCCCGATCATGGAACGTAGTCACCAAACTGGCAGTACAATGCACTCAAGCGGTTTGTCATGAAACAGTAGATGGGGAGATATTTCTTTGCACAGTGTCAATTTCCTGGGGACAGCCAACACCATGGGATAATCACCAAATCACATGTGTCATGGTGCAGGAGGAGAACATTGGGCCCATCATGTCTGGACCAACCATTAAAAGAAAATACCAGTGTCAGATATCCAGGCTCTGACCTGCAGTGCTGCCTGCCCCTGGAGAATTAACGTGCATCTGCACTTGTGAGCCAATGATTCCCCCTTTATTTCAAAATTACATTTTGAGATTTTTATTTTAGAGAATTGTCTGCATGGCTGGCTTATTCCCAATGTGAAAATGTTAAACTGCATTTGCGATCTGCTCAATTTGTTGGAAAGCATACTATGATTGGAAAGCAGTGCACAGTCAACAGTGGAACACTGCATCATGTCACACGAGCAACTGACATACAACAGGGCAATGAGCAAAACTGCACTAACATAAACATCAAAGGATCAAAATATTTTAAGTGTTGTAAGGTATTAAACATTTCCTGAAGGTTCTGACATTGTAATAACAGTATAGAACACTTAACAGAAAATATTAACCTCAGTTCCCTCTTGTTTCAGTTTGAATTTACATATCTTGCTCTCCAGTGTGTGTTTAAAACATCTTTTATTTCCCAAGTATGGTAGATTTAATTGGAAATAGTTTTTATATGTCAGCAAATTTCATGACACTGAACTTAGTTCCAGGAGGCACTGAATGAAGTGCTGTTTTGGAATCACTTGTTGAGAGTCAACTAAAATGAAGTGCTGTTTTGGAATCACTTGTTGAGAGTCAACTAAATCAACATTAAATATCATAAGGTTGCAGAACAGAATTATATAGAATGTGCAGTACAGGAGCAGGCCATTCAAACAATCAGTCACCACGTGTAGTCCAATCAAGCCTTTCCCCATGCTGACTAAACTATGTTTTTAAGGGTGTTGTCATCCTCTCATCCTTGTGATTATCTAGCTTTCCTTTTAATACATTTACACTCCTGCTGAGGTCCCTATTTCGAGTAGTATATTCCAAATTTTTCACGTAAAGAAGTTTCTCCTTATCATAAAATGAATCTCAATGTGATATAATATGGAAGGAGACCATTCAGTCCAGTACAGCTGTGGCAGCTTTTTCTAAGCAGCTTTTTAAAAAAGTTTCTCTTGTGGGATGCGAGCGATGCATTTATTACCTTCCCCCAGCTGCCCTTGAGAAGGTGGTGCTGCAGGCAGATTCACAATGCTGTTAGGGAGGGAAGTCCAGGGTTTTGACCAAATGACATTGAAGAAACAGTAATATATTTCCAAGTCAGGATGGTGAGTGGCTTGGAGGAGCTGTTGAAGTTGATGGTGATCCCACATATTTGCTGCCCATGTCCTTCCAGATGGTTGAAGTTGTGGGTTTGGAACCTATGGAACCAGTACATACTGCAGCTACTGAGCGTTGGTGATGGAGGGAGTGGATGTTTGTGGACATGGTGCAAGTCAAGAAGGCTGTTTTATCCTGGATTGTCTCCAGCTTCTTGAGTGTTGTTGGAGCTGTACCCATCCAGGAAAGGAGGGGCTATTTCATCTCACTCCTGATTTGTGCCATGCAGATTGTGGACAGGCTTCGGGAAGTCAACAGATGTGTTCCTCGCTGCAGTATTCTGAGCCTCTGGAAATCTCGTAGCAACAGTATTTATTTGGTGAGTCGAGTTTCTGATTAATGATATCTTACCCCCATCTCCAGAATGTTGATAGTGGAAGAATCAATGATAGTAACTCCATTGAATGTCAAGTGGCAATGTTACATCATCTCTTATTGGAGATGCTCATTTCCTGGCATTTGTGCAGCACAAATGTTACTTGCTACTTACTAGCCCAACTCTGGACATTGTCCAGATCTTGTTGCATTTGAGCATGGACTTCTTCAGTATCTGAGGACTGTTGAAAGGTGCTGAACATTGTGTAGTCATTGGTGAATATCTCTATTTTTGACCTTACAATGGAAGAAAGGTCATTGATGAAGCATCTGAAGATTATTGGGCCTAAGTCATTACCCTGAGGAACTCCTGCAGAAATGTCCTGAAGCTGAGATAACTGACTTCAAAAACCCATAACCATCTTCATTTCTACTCATTATACTTCAACCAGTGGAGAGCTTTCCGACTGATTCTCAATGTCTGCAGTTTTGCTGGGGTTCCTTGATTCCACACTTGGTCAAATTCAGCCTTGATGTCAGGGGCAGTCACTCTGAACTTGCTTCTGGAATTCAGATCTTATGTCCATGTTCGAACTAAGGCTGTAATGAGATCAGGAGCTGAGTGGGCGTCGTTCAGCAGGTTATTGCTGAGTAGTGCTGCTTGATAACACTGTTGATGACATCTTCCATCACGTTACTGATGATCAGGAGCAGACTGATGGGGCAGTAATTTTGTACAGGACATACTTGAGCAATTTTCCACAATGCAGGTCAATGATAGTTAAAGATGTACTGGAATAGGATGGCACGAAGTGCAGCAAGTTCTGGAGCACAAGCCTTTAGTACTATTGCTGGAATGTTGTCAGGACACATCACCTTTGCAGTATGCAATGTCTCCAACTGTTCCTTGATATCACGTGGAGTGAATCGAATTTGCTGAAAATTGGTGTCTGTGATGCTGGGGACGACCACATTTTCCCCATTTTCAGGCAATGCATTCAGATCATAACAATTCACTGTGTTTTTTCTTGTCATTCCTTGATCCTCTGCCAGTCAAAACAACTTTGTGCCCTCTGATTATCAACCATTCTACCACTGGGAGTAGTTTGACCTTATTTATGAACATGATTTACATACCTGATCAAACCATTTCTTACTTTTCTCTTGTCTATGGTTTTCTCCACAGAACTGAAGGCAATCACTCTGTTTTCATTCTCGTAAATCTCTTCCACATGCTCTCCATGGTCTTGAGTTCCTTAAAATTTGAGTTTCACAACTGAATACAATAATTCAGCTAGGACCCAATGGGTGTTTTTTTCGAACGCTTGGCATGGCTTCCTAGATTGATACTGTGTGTCTCAATCTACCGAGTTCTCCACTTGCCTTTATAACAGTCTCAGAATACGTCCTAACTTTAATGTGTATGCATGCCCCAATATCTCTATGTTACTGCAACACTTTTAAGATTATACTCTTTAGTTTGTCTTGCTTCGCCACAAACCTCACACCAAAATATACCATTTTACATTCCTGTGTTCACTTTCATCCCCAGTATATTTTCACATTTTCCCAGTTTTCTCACATTATTCTAAAGTCAATCACTATCCTTTGTCTTTAACGTAGTGTATAGGCTGTACAGCAGAGGAACAGTCCCTTCAGCCCACCATGTCCGTACTGATCGTGATGCCATTTTAAGCTCCTCACAGTTGCCTGCATATGTTTTGTATTCCTCTATTCCCTGCTTGTTCTTATGCCTGTCTAAATGCCTCTTGAACATTGTGATCTGCTTCTGTTACCTCCCCTGGGAGTATAATTTGATCAGTACGTCTCAATGGTTATTCTCATTTGAATACTTTAAAATTATGTTCTGCATATGCAAGACAAGCTCATTAATATGTATATAAAACAGAAATCTATAAAAGCAGACCCCAGTATATACATTATATACATTTGTATGATTTGCAAAATCAATGATAAAGAACACTTTCTTTAATATCACAACTTTCATGACTATTCGACATCTCAGAGCCCTGAGTTGCCAATATAGTGTTTTTGACTTATTCACCACTCCTTTCTGTTTTCCATTTCTGAGCAAATTTCTTATCCACACAGTTACATACCCTTAAATCCCATGAGCTTCAATTTGTCTTCAAAGTGTATTATGTCAAACTTTATGACAAGCCTTTATAGAGTCCATATGTATGATGTCAAACATGCTGAGCAAAAACATAAAGGACTGTGGATGATGTAAATCAGAAACAACAACAGAAATTGCTGGAAAAAGCTCAGCAGGTTGGGCAGCATCTGTGAAGTTAAATCAGAATAATGTTTTGGGTCGCGTGACCCTTCCTCAGAACATCAACCCTTCCACCTGTTGTATAAGGTTGTTATGAAGTTGAAGGCATGTACTGTGACTTTAAGAGAGAGCAAAGCTGGTTTACACTGTGAGCTTGGAGGCACTTGTCATATGACTGACTAGAAGTCTCAGAGTGTTCTGGAAAATTGAAAATATGTAACATTTGGCTATGAAACAAATATCTGAGGTTTGTTTGATGTTTTGACAACCATTTGAATTTAGTCTAGCAGTTTAAATTATGCCCCAGAAAACTAAAACCCAATCGCATTTGAATTTATTGTTTTTGCCAACCTCGAACCAATGAGATGATCCGATGTTTGGGATATAAATAAGCAGGCTGTTTGAGAGTAAACTGCCATCTGGAGAGACCAACTGCCATTGCCAGAGTATCTGCCAGCAACACACTCTCTATCAAAGGTACCTTTCTCATATGAAACACCTTTGCAGTGAAAGACCGAAGACGACCCAAGGAGATCCACAGCCAGAGGAAGACAGGCAGCGACGTGACAGCCACTGTGTGGTTTGAAATTAAGTTGATGTAATTCAATACAGATTTCTATCAGTACAGTATATTGTTATCGAGCGGGAGGTAGATAACAAACATTTAAGAGAAAGGAGGCTTAGAGTTGTAAATAGTTGTTGTTTAATGTTCATTTTTAGAGTTAAAGAATACACTGATATTTTTCTTTAAATAGTGCAATTTGGGATTTGTTTCTCTCTCGTACTTTAACAGATTATGGGGTGAGGTGAGGTTTTCTGGGTGTTTGGTTTAATTAACAGAAAGGTTCACCGCCGTGTCGTAACAAGGTAATGGATCTGGAAGGGTTAATGTTGTAGACTGTGTTAAATTCCAGACAATCTGATGATGTCCTATAGCTCTGAGTGGGGAAATCAGCACAACAGGTCTGTACCTGGGAGGGGACACATGTGCCATTTTGATCTCCCAATAGTTTTAGTAACCATGTCAAACTTGCTACTGCAACAACTACCTAATTAGAGTCATTCCCTGGATAAAACCTTGTCTATTTATCCTATCCATGCCCCTCATGATTTTATAAACCTCAGCAAGGTCATCCGTCAGCCTCCGATGCTCCAGGGAAAACAGCCCCGGCCTATTCAGCCTCTCCTTAAAATCCTCCAACCCTGGCAACATCCTTGTAAATTGCTGTCATACAATAAAGACATCTGATTCAAACAAGAGCCCTTTCTTGTTCCAACTCCTTTGTGGTGGTTAATCTATTACAATAAACTAAATCAGCCTTTAGCCTTGCTCAAGTAAAGACAAAAAGGTGGTTGCATTCCTTTACCCACAAATATCACACTATCTTCTCATTTGACTTCACCAACAAACTCTAATATGTCAAGAGAGCACGATATTCTTTTCTAAAAAATCTGTGCTGAATCACACAATGTTCCCTGAATGCAAATTATTTTTTTCCCATGATAGCACCCCAACAAATTTTTGATGTATTGAGAACTACTCCCCCCTCCCCCACGAAACCTGGTTACAGAATTTGAACCGGCCAAGGGTAAATATCAACTCCGGGTATTTACACTGCATTTTAAGACTGGGTTTGCTTGTGATCAACTGCAGCAAATTTCAATTCCAGCATTAGGAAGAAAGAGAAGTGAGTCTATTACTTGCAAACATGCTTCATGACCCTCAATGTTTATCTGCACCATTACATCACATCAGTTCTTCAGATATAGATAAGCAAAGTTCAGGATTAAGAATTGCAAAATATTATGCACATCACTACACTTTTATTTAACATCAGAAAATATTTAACATCTCACTGCTTCACTCAGACAAGGTCCAATTTCACCATTTTTGATTGAACAATTTTAAAATTAATTTATCCAATTTGTTTTCAAGAACACTATGTCAAGATTGAATTCTTATGTTAGAGGATGTTTAAGAATGTGGATGAACTGAAGATCACGAAGCAAGGATTTTTTATTCCATCAAGTCTTCACAAACATTACAGAAAGGATAAACTCACAGTTATCATCTTATTTGAAGAATTCTTTGCCTTGTCTGTCTCTCTCTCTCTCTCTCTCTCTCTCTCCCCACAAGGCCTCTGCCTTACAAAGATACTAATTCTCCAGACACAATCCCCAAATATTATCAAGCTCCCCTGCTCAGTGTCCTCCATTATCATTGACACAAGCTGCTGGAGGCCCTGTTACATTTAAAACCTAAAAAAAATGAAGAAAATTATCAACTTGCAGATTTAGTCAAGATACAAAGCACTGATACGAAGATAAATTTCCGAGACGTGTAGGGAGTCTTCAGAAACGATAAGTTTAAAACACAAAGACTGTTAACTTCACAATTAATGCAAATTGGAAAGTTTTTCTGTCTGTCTGGAGAGGCCAAATGTTTCATAATCATGCAAATTGTTGGACTTGAATCAAGATTTTAACATATATCACCCATGGTGTCAGACATTACATTTTCTTGTAACTGTCGCCCTTTTCGTTCATAACAGAATCAAAAATTCTACTACCTTTATTTCCATCCTTTCAGGACCTCACCTCGGCTTAATATGAAGTTCATGAGTCACAAAAAGATTTTTAATTGCTCTTCTTTGGACCAGGACACACTGCATTGTCTCTAGCTCCTTTCCGAGGGTCTTCTGCTCTTGTAAACTGCTAATCCCCCCAAGGGGATCTTTCTTCTTTCTTTTTGTTGGTCTTTTATTCCTCTCCTTTCCTAAATTAACTGTTCTTCTCTATTCCCTTGTCAAAGGGACTGCAATTGTTCAACAGAGTTTTTGCGTAACAATCCATAAGTTTCCACATTTCTTGATTATTCCTCTCCTTCCTTATTCAATCACTTTCATTCAGCATCTGCATCTCAAAATACATTCCTGTTATATTGCTTTCACGATCCTTCAAGTTCCTCAGCACTTCCTACTTGTATCTTTTTCTGCTGTACCTCTATCATTCCCAGGGTTCAACTGTCTTTGTTTCTCATTGCACACTTTCCAACAATTTTTACTATCTTTTGCTTCAATAATCCATGATGTGGCCATAATATCATCCATCTAAAATGGCTAGTTCCTGCTTCCTGAATTCTGTCACTGCTTTTCATCAGTGCAATGTCAGCAAAACCTACCAATGGATCAATTCAGCAAGGAGGAATTCTGGGTTGAGCTCCAAACTGATGCAACTACGTGCATCAAAGCAATAGCATCTGGAAAAGCAGAGTTGATTTGAATAGGTGGTGCTCACATTCATCTATTGGGCTTGCTTCTCTGGGTGGTAGGGCATGGGTTTGGAAAGTGCTGTAACACTTGATGAATTACTGCAGTGCACTGTGGAGATGGTACACACTGAAGCCACAGTGTGTCAATATGAAAGGAGTGAGTTTAGTGCCAATCAGATGGCATGCTTTCTCCTGGAAGATGTCGAGCTTCTTGAGAGTTGCTGGAGGTGCAACCATCTATGCAACGAGAGTATTCCATCATCAGTCTGACTCGTGATTTGTGAACAAACATTGTTAAGACAGAAAGTTGCCGTATTATTCCTAACCAGTTCTACATTCTGGACTCAAGGATTCACAGGCAGATCCATTTAGTTTCTGTTGCAGCAAATAGGTGCTGATAGTAGCTCAGTGGCAGCACACTTTCATCTGAGACAGAAGATTGTAAGCTTAAAGAGACTTAAGCATGAAATTTAGGTTAACAGTCCAGTATAGTACAGAGGTCAATTAGCTGTGGTACTGTCCTTTCAGTGAAACATTAAACTCTGGGAGATCTTTTACCAAAATTGTCTCTTGAATATTTTGTGATGGACTGTAATTGATACAGGTAGGAATTTGATTAGCAATAACTTGCATTTAAATAGTTGATATAGAACAGTAAAATGTTCCACAGGAGCATTATCAATTGAAAATTTTAAAGAGATTTTGAGGCAGAATTTTGTCTTCATTGACTAATTAGTAATCTAGAAGGGTAGATTTCCCAAAAGAAATTTAAAAGGGAAGATTGGTTTGAATGGGTCTGTATTAGACTGGGACTGCCATAGTGTTAAGGGCTTGGATGGGGGAGGAATTTGTGAAGTATACTCAGGAAAACGTAATAAATATACAGATGGTGTGACGAGAGAAGGACCAAACTCAACCTGCTCTTGGGAAATAAGGCAGGGCAAATGACAGGTGTTAGTGGGAGAGCACTTTGGGACCAGTGACCATAATTCAATTACTTTTAAAATAGTTATGGAAGAGGATTGGTCTGGTCCACAAGTTAAAGTACTAAATTGGGACAAAGCAAGTTTTGATTGTATTAGTTAGGAACTTTCAAATGTTGATTGGAGGGAAGTTGCTCAAGAGTAAAGGGACATCTGGCAAGAAGAGTCACAGCACTCCATCCACTCCACCCAGGAATTCCTAAAAATCATCAAGAACGCCAAAATAGAGGAAGGCGAAACAATGATCTCATTCGATGTAACAGCACTGTTCACCTCCATCAACATCGACCTGGCAAAGGAAACACTTACCACGCTTTTAGAAGAGACCATCACACACACACCAACCACCATCAATCACATTACCAACGAAAACATCGTGAAGCTAGTAGACCTGTGCCTCACCACCCATTTCATCTTCAACAACATAATCTACAAACAAACCAACATCACACCCATGGGATCTCCGCTATCAGGATTCATAGCAGAAGCAGTAATACAAAGACTAGAACAAACAGCCCTACAAACCATCAAACCAAAAATCTGGGTCC
>NC_057711.1:21489981-21512560 GCF_004010195.1 Chiloscyllium plagiosum | reverse complement strand
CCATAAACAAACACATAGATCTAGATGCCATGTATCAACCCCTCAGAAAACGAACAGGAAATAACATCACCACAAACCCCAGGAACTCCATCCAGGAGAAAGATATAAATAGAAAGCAGGAGACAACAGCTTCGCTTCACTTGGAGGTCGCCACTGATGATGTTACCTAGCCAGGTAATGAAACGTCTGGATATCAAACCTTCAGCTCAGCGAGCAAATCTACACCCTAAACCTCAACCTGAGCTACAAACCTTCACAAACCTTGCATGAAGTACAGGTGTTAGGACATCATGTTACAGCTGTACAAAATTGGTAAGGCCACATTGGAATACTGCAGACAGTTCAAGTTGCCCTGCTATAGGATTACATACAGTCATAGAATCATAGATCACAGAAACCTGCCCTGAGCCCAAGTCATCCATCTTAACCAGGTTTTCTAAACTGAACTAATCCTATTTACCTGCATTGGGCCCATATCCCTCTCAACCTTTACTGTTTATGTACATGTCCAAAAGGCTTTTAAATCTGGGAACTGTACTCATTTCTACCGCGTCATCTTTAGTGGGAACTGCATTTCAAACAATGACAATACAAAAGTGACAAAATAAATTCTTGTTGATGTGATTTTCATTTCCTCACTTATGCCAGGTTTACCCACATTTCCCATCATTAACTACACCATTGGTGGAAGCTGAGCATTCTACCCATTATCTACACATCATCATGAAGATTGGTTGTTCTGGGATATTTCTGCCTCTTAAGAAAATATTTGGAAGGTATCAGCTCATAAAGAAACTGCCTCTTTCAGACCAGATTTTAACTTTAGCAGGTTCAGAAAAATGCATACCGCAGCAAACTTTGTCAAGTACCTGGAAGTACATGGGAATACTGATGTTAGACAGAATGCAGGTCAAAAGCAATGCAATACCTGTACATTTTCAAAAAGCTGTCCTAACTAGGTCAATTGGAAAGAAGTACATGTATGAAAACGCCCAAAATTTGCTCATAAATATGTGAAGGCGTCAGCAACTGTAAAATGAATGTCCGGATTGCAAAACCAATGGAGAGGATTGGAATTCAAATTCTCAAGTGAATTAAAAGCAGTGTGATTTGCCACTTTGCTATTCTTCACAGCTCAGCAGGACTCTGCTTATCAGAATTAGATGCAGGAACAATAACAGTGACAAGGACAATAGGAATATGATTCAATCATTGTAGATTGCAAAACATTGAAGGGCTTTAAACACTTCAAGATGAATTTTTAAAACCAGTTTTAAGGAAAATTAAAATGGATGCAGCTAAAGCTCTGGATTAATTTGCCAAAAGGGCACAGTTTGTTACAAAGCATTCACAACAAAAGACAGAATACAGACTTGTTCATCTTGACTGTTCAAGAGAGCATGCTGGGATGCTTAGACAAGTTCAAAAGGTATTACTATTGCTTCTAACTATTGAAGACTGACTGGGAGGATATATATTCCTGAAATAAGAGTTAATGTTAAGGATAAAACAGCTGCTTTGACAAGTTGAGGTGATTTTAAATCAGCAATTTGTTTGAAAAAGGGAAAATGGAAAACAATATTAAAAACAACTTCAAAGAAACTAGATACAGTCCTGAAGATGCAGGATGTCAATGCCCACTATGATTTGAAGGAGCTGGTATTGGACTGGGGTGGACAAAATAAAAAATCAGACAACACCAGGTTATAGGAGAAAGCGAGGACTGCAAATGCTGGAGATTAGAGTTGAGTGGTCCTGGGAAAGCACAGCAGGTCAGGCAGCATCTGAGGAGCAGGAGATATCATGTTTCGGGCAAAAGCCCTTCATCGGGAATTGATGACACAACCACCTGATGAAGAAGCAGTGCTTTGAAAGCTAGTGCCTCCAAATAAACCTGTTGGACTCTAACCCTGGTGTTGTGTGATTTTTAATAATGCCCAGCCTTCCAATCCAGAAGAATTTGACCATTTTAAGATTTGAAATAGACTATTGACAAAGTTGTAAGCAATTCAATTTGTAAAACTGTCATGTCAGCAAAGCCAAATGTGAGGAAACTTTGAAGGTGTGTTTAACCTAATCTTCAAATTACCCCAAACAGCAAAGAGATGGAGTAAGAAGCTCCCAAAACTGGAACCAGAACTTGAGGATCAAACACAAAACAAAGGGAGACCTGAAGGAGATTAACCTGACTCTGCAACGCTTCCATTTTGGTGTGATGTCTGGGAAATATGGACCTGCCTCTCCTATCAGAATCCTGCAATTGTAAACCTTTCCAATAAGTAGATGGTTCAACTGGTAAATGTAGCAAACAGTGTGGAACTAAACAACACAGAACTTAAAAAGTCACACATTCAGAGCAGTATATATCAGTCAGATAATATAAGCTGGAACAGTCTGAGAGATGTTCAGGTGGACTCAGGAGGAAGGTGGATTCAGCAGCCCCAGGTAATAAGAGAAAAGCAACCATGTTCGAATTCCCATTGTCCATCTCATGAGTCCAGGTGTAAAGTGCATGTGAGAATAAAAGGTCAGAAAAGAGCTTTCAATCCTTTGCTCCCATCCTCGCTCTGCAGGTGAACAGTCTGCTACTGCATACTCAGCTGACTCTCAAAGATGGGCTGGCTGCTTGTGAAAATGACTGGAAAACAGTATATGAACATGAAATGATACCCTTACATGTGTCAGTGTCTTCAGGGCAGGAAGATCACAAGTTCGAGACATATGAAATATCTTGGTATTGAATCATGATCATTTTCTTGAAAATAAGACAACTGTAGCTTAGACCTGATGGCAAAAGATCGCATCAGAAACGTGTTCCGAAGTCAAGTTTGCAGCACTTCCCATTTGCTGGGAGTAAGTCCGTTCTTCACAAACCATCCCGACAGTAGTTTATGAATACATTGCATCTGCTTCTTATATCTACACAACTTCATCTTGCTGTGTCAATGATAGTTTTAGTTTGCTCATAGGAACTACAGAAAACAACTTGAGCTCCACCACTTCCAGGGCATGCTTCAATATTGAATGGACTTTGCAAAACCAGATGGTGACGAGTTTGCAGACAGGCACAAAATTCATGTACAATTTTTTTTAAGACACAGCAGACCACTTCCTCCCAGCATTAGTGTGGCACGGCCAGCAGTGTGCAGGGCAAAGGGCCCGCACCATGGAGCTCTATTGCATCAGAGTTTATAGCTTTTCTGCACAAGTCCACGTGACAGGGATTGTGAGATTGCATATGAACTTTAATGATTTAGCATGGCATGTGAGACACGATGACTCAGTGGTCAGCACTACTGCCTCACAGCACCAGGGACCCTTGAGGCTCCCTGCCTCCATTCCTGATGAAGGGCTTTTGCCCAAAATGTCGAATTTCCTGCTCCTTGGATGCTGCCTGACCTGCTGTGCTTTTCCACCACCACACTCTAATCTAGACTTTGGTTTCCAGCATCTGCAGTCCTCACTTTTGCCTCGCTGAAAAGAAAACAAGCATTGCAAAAAATGATATACTGATTCGGGGAGAACTGATTGCACTTGCTTCAACAAACCTTCAGGAGATGCCTGGGGTCTTCTTTAGTTGGACATTAGTGTGGTCTTCAATCCAATCATCAGATGTAGAAAAGCAGAAGAATTTTACAAGATAAGACTTCCCATAGGGGCTGTTCTTGGTTTTGAATCATAGAATCGTTACAGTGTAGAAACAGGCCATTTAGCCCAACAGGTCCACACCGACCCTCTGAAGAGTATCCCATCCAAATCCATTCTTCTACCCTATTACTTTACATTTCCCCTGACTCATGCACCTAACCTTCACATCTCTGAACACTATGGGCAATTTAGCCTGGCCAATTCATCTAATCTGCACATCTTTGGATTGTGGGAGGAAACCAGAGTATCCAGAAAAAACCTATCCAGACATTGTGAGAATGATCAAACACCACTCAGATAGTCAGCTGAGGTTGGAATCGATCCCTAGCACTGTCAGGCAGCAGTGCTAACCACTGAGCCACCATGCCGTCCCTAAAGATTAGTAAAAATTAAACATTTTCCTCAGCTTCCTTTTTAAAGTGGCTTTTATTGGTCTCTCTCAGGGCAATCAGATAGACATGGTGCAACTATGCATGGTTCCATCTGATTCATGGTCTAAATTACATGTTTAAGCAGATTCCGACTGGAAAAGGAGTAACAATTTGAGGCACACATGAAAACTGTAATGACTTGTTTTTGGGCACCATGCTGAGCCAAACACCTGGTTTGCAGCCGGCAGGAGAAAACCACTCATACGCTTTATTACATTTTAAAGGGAGCTCTGCGATTTTGTCAAAACCTTTCTTAAGAGAATGGTCAAAAGACCCGAAAGCGGAGCAAGGCTTCTTATACCTTCATCAGGTTGTTGCAGGGTGTTTCACATCCAATTACTTTCCAGTTATTTGCAGGTTAATTTCAATTCAGGACCATTAAGCCATTTGTGTTTTCTCTGCTGTTGCTTGGAAGACGAACATTGGCTAAAATATTGCTTGCTGTTTGTTGGACTTGGAGAATGAATGGGTATATTTCTGATCATCTGGGCAAGTAGGGAGGACCTCTTGTTTAACATCCTCATCTGAAAGGTAGCAATATTCCCTCACTACTATACAGATTAGATTAATTACATTACAGCGTGGAAACAGGCCCTTCGGCCCAACTAGTCCACACCTACCCGCCGAAGCGCAACCCACCCATACCCCATCAAGTCTGTGATGGTGCTTTACATCTCAACTTACAAATCAGAGGAGGGAGTTGTAAGACATTGATAATACTGCTAATTGTTTGACATTATATTGGTTTAAAGTAACACTTTATAAATTTCGCTTAGCTACCTTATTAAATTGTGTTAGTTTGGATCTCTGACAGTAAGACAATGAGCAGGACAGCTACCTGTAAGGGGCAGGTCTTACTGGCTTTGAAAGTCCTAAACATAACTGAGAAACAGAAACAATTGTTTAATGCTGTCTTAAGTACCCAAAATGTAACTCAAGGTTTGTTTGTAATCTTCAAATAAATAAATAAAAGCTTTGAAACTTGCTTGAAAATTACACCAACATTCAACCAAGAATCAGCATTTTTATTTCATTAACTGACTTAGTCAATTAACTGTCCCTGCCGAACAAAACAATGACAGGTCGTTCTGCTATAATGTGCGTTTTGTTAACACTAATTCGCTGTAATGCGATTGACAAATTGGGGATACTGTTTCGAAAGCGAGAACCTTTAAAACATGCTGCAACACAATTACCTCGCCAACACTTTCAGCGCTGTTTCTAAAGTGTGATTTTTCTATAACACAGGGTTGAACAAGAATGCAACCATCGTGTTTTATTAGATTAGATTAGATTCCCTACAGTGTGGAAAAAGGCCCTTCAGCCCAACCATTCCACACCGACCCTCCAAAGGGTAACCCACCCAGACCCATTTCCCTCTGACTGTGGGTGGAAACCGGAGCACCCGGAGGAAACACGGGGAGAATGTCTGCGTGGGTTTCCTCCAGGTACTCCGGTTTCCTCCCATAATCCAAAGATGTGCAGGTCAGGTGAATTGGCCATGCAAAATTGCCCATAGTGCCAGGTGCATTAGTCAGAGGGAAATGGGTCTGGGTGGGTTACCCTTTGGAGGGTCGGTGTGGAATGGTTGGGCTGAAGGGCCTGTTTCCACACTGTAGGGAATCTAATCCAATCTAATAAAACACAATGGTTGCATTCTTGTGCAACCCTGTGTTATAGAAAAATCACGTTTTCAAAACAGCGCTTAAAGTATTGGTAATGTAATTGTGTTGCAGCATGTTTTAAAAGTTCTCGCTTTCGAAACAGTATCCCCAATTTGTCAATCGCATTACAGCGAATTTGTGTTAACGAAACGCACATTATAGCAGAACGACCTGTCGTTATTTTGTTTGGCAGGTACAGTTAATTGACGAAGTCAGTTAATGAAATAAAACATGCTGATAATCCATAATTCTTGGTTGAATGTAGGTGTCATTTTCAAGCAAGTTTCAAAGCTTTTATTTATTTATTTGAAGATTACAAACAAACCTAATGTGATAGAAGAACTACCAACACATGTTTCAATGATATCCTGATTCTCCACTGGAAATGTTGTTCTTAAGCACTTCACTATTCCTTAGGATGTTTGGATAATGGCTTATGCTAATTAGTATTATTGACAAGAGAATGTTACATTGTTTAGATAACTTCCTTGTATTTTAAAGTATGAGTCATTTGTTCACACAATAAAATGTTAATCCTGGCGCCTTGGGAATGAGAGATGGACATTTGTTGAACCAGGGCGATCATCATGACCTTCATTTTAAGCGAATGCAAAGAGTTCACTTGAGTCATCTCACACTTAGAATTAGGAATAAAAGTGAGAAACTCAAGAGTGTTTTGTGACACAGTTTTAATTAGAATACCCTTTATTGTCTTGCATACTCAAATACGGAAGGACTGGAATACAGAAAAACGTTCACAATGTTGCCCCATCTTAGGTACAAAGTACCTAGGTACAGACCTTAGATACAAAATGCAGAAATAAATGGGGAAAAGAAAAGAATAAAAAACATACAGTTGTTCATAGTATAAGTTAGAAAAATGAGAATAAAGTTAAAAAGATAAGCATGGCTTTTGAATTCTAATTCTTGTGTGAGACAGTTTCAGATAACATCGCTTTGGAGAAGACTCATAATGTCTCTGCTGGAAACATGCAAGGATACAAAAAACAGAAATTGCTGGAAAAACTCAGAAGATCTGGCAGTATTTGTGGACAGAAAGCAGTGTTAAAGTTTTGAGCCCAGTGACCTCTCTTCAGAACAGAAAGGATTTTGGGCTTTGATTGATAAAAAACTTCCGTGTTCACAGAATCACAGAATTATTGTGACAGTGCAGAAGGAGGGCCCATCATGCCAAAGCTGGCTTTATTATCCAGTCTCACTCTATTACTGAGTAACAATATTCTGCCTTCTCCCCATATCCCTGTACATCATCATTATCCAATAAATACCCAATGTTGCTTTCAATATTACTGTCAGTTCTATTTTTTGCTAATTATTTATAAAATATTGCTCAATAAAATCTAGTTAATTCTTAAATTCTGCCTCTTCATCCCTTTTTAGATCAAGCCAACCTGAGCACTCTAGTGTTATGATTTGTAATTAAGAATTTAGAACTTTGCTATTCTAAGTAAACTGGTTTTACAACTCAAAACCCCCAAAATGGCAGAGTGTCAGGATAAGTGAGTCTGAAGTTGATTCGATATTTATTCAGAACATCATGCGTGGCATCCCCGATGACAATTGAAGAGAGACGGCAACAGTTAGAAAGTACTGCCCTAGTAATGCAGCAACTCTGGGACCCATCAAAACCTACCTGTGCAGTCACAGAGTTTAAGTTCAATGAACAAATCTGGAATTAAAAAGGTGTCGCACATTGACCATATCAACTTTTACGAAGTGCTGCAATGTCTTTTACAGGTCAAAATCTGCCACTCTTAGCTGGCCTGGCCTGCAAATTAACTTCAGATGCTCAGGAACATGGTTGACTCTTCCATGCCCTCTGAAATAGCTGAGAAAGCCACTCAGTTCAAGTACAATTAAGGATGGGCAAAACTTCTTCTTAAAAATTCATTCACACTAGCACTACTGATGTCAGCAAGATCTTTGACTGTGGAGAACATAAAAGCCAAGTCAAATTCTTTCCTCATTCGATTCTTATCCAGTTTCAGACAGTGCGGAAAAGGCCCTTCAGCCCATTGAGTCTGCACCAACAATAATTACCACTTAAAGGTGTGCTAATCTCAATTTCTTACACTTGTTCTATATGCTTGAATGTTGTGATATTTCAAGTACTCAACTAAATATTTTTTTAAGGATTGAAAGGTTTACACCTCCACTACCTTCCCAGGCAGTGCATTCCAGATTCCCACCATCCTCTGGGCGAAAACACCTTTTTTTTCCCAAACACCCCGAATCTCCTACTTCTGACCCTAAATCTATTCCCCATCGGGATTGACCTTATAACCAAGGGGACAAGTGCTCTATATTCACCCTTCATAATCTTATTCACCTCAATCATTTCCGCTTTCAGTCTGCTCTAAACAAAACAATTCAAATCTATTCAGTCCCTTCTAACAGATCAATTTCTGGATGTAAATTTGCTCACTGAGCTGGAATGTTCGTTTTCAGACGTTTCATCACCATACATCATCAGCACTGGTGGCATGGCCCGCTTTTTATTTATGTGTTTAGGTTTCCTTGACTTGATGATGTCATTTCCTGTGGTGATGTCATTTCCCATTCTTTTTCACAGGGGGTGGTAAATGGGATCCAGGTAAATGTGACTGTTGATAGATTTCTGGTTGGATTGCCATGTTTCTAGGAATTCTCGCATGTGTCTCTGTTGGAATTGCCCTAGGATGGATGTGTTGTCCTTCAAAGTGGTGTCCTTCCTCATCTGTACGTAAAAATACTAGTGAGAGTTGGTCATGTCTTTTTTGCGGCTAGTTGATGCCCACATATTTTGGGTTAAATAGGGATAGTCAGCACGGCTTTGTCAGAGGGACAATGCTTATGATCGAAACGCCAACCATCCAATCCAAACATTGAGTCTGGTATGTGGATGACACCTTTGTCATCACAAAATGAAACAAATTAGAGGGAACCTTCAAGTCCATCAATAATACCCTTTTTGGCATAAAATTCACTAAAGAGGAGGAAAACAACAACAAACTGCCATTCCTAGATGTCACAGTAGAACGAACAGCCAATGGGCAACTTCAAACCAGCATCTACAGGAAAACAACACATACGGACCAAGTACTGAACTATAGAAGGAATCATCCCAACACTAACAAATGGAGCTGCATTAGAACATTATTTCAAAGAGCCACCACACTCAGCAGTACAGAGGAACTACGAAGAGTAGAGGAAAATCACCTATACCGTGTATTCAAAAAGAACGGGTACCCTATGAACACAATCAGCCAATTTCTCAGCAACAAACCCAAACAAGGAAACAAAAGGCATCCAGAAACTCTAGCCACTCTCCCCTACATCAAAGACATCTCAGAAATGACTGCAAGACTACTCAGACCTCTTGGCATCACAGTAGCCCACAAACCCACCAACACACTAAAACATCAGCTAATGAACTTAAAAGACCCTACACAGACAACAAGCAAAACTAATGTCATTTATAAAATGCCTTTCAAGAATTGTAACAAACACTACACTGGACAAACAGGCAGAAAACTAGCCACCAGGAGACATGAACATGCACCAGTGCTTCACTGGACGCTCACTGATGATATTACCTAGTATGGTGTCTGAAAACGAACCTTCCAGCTCAGCGAGCAAACTTATATCCAGAATCTCAACCTGAGCTACAAATCTTCTCAAAACTCGCTAAGATCAATTTCTCTATCCCAGTCAACGTCCTGGTGAACCTCCTCTGTACTCCCTCTACTCTCTACTGCTATCACAGCCTTCCTGCAGTGAGGTGACCAGAACTCCGTACAGTACTTTGGTCGTGGCCTGACCAATGCTCTGTATAACTCCAACATTACTTTGCTCTTGTACTCTATGCCACAACTGATGAAAGCAAGTGACCCAATGTGCCTTCTTAACTATCCTATTCATGTAGTCTGCTGACTTCAGGGACCATTAATAATTATTCCAAAATCCCTCTCCTCCTCTAAGCTATCCATCTGACCAACCCATCTATATCTTCCTGTAACCTATAACTACCTTCTTCACGATTAACCACTATCTGTCTTAAAGACATCTGGAAAAATGCTCAACATTGCCCCCACATTTTCATCGATATCATTTACGTATATAATAAACAATAAAGGTCCCAGTACTGATCCTTGTTGTACAATATTGGGCACTGGCCCCCAGTTCTGTAAACAGCCTTTAACCACTACCCTTTGTGTCCAATTACTAATCCAGTTTTTGAACCGTCTTGCCAAGTTTCCCTCAATTCCATGTACTTTATCTTCTCAATCAGTCTCTCATGTAAAACCTTGTCAAAGGCTTTGCTAAAATCTGTATAAACGACATCAACTGAACTTCCATCATCCACACATGTGATTACATTCTCATAACATTCTAAAAAATTTGTGAGGCATGATATCAATCTGACAAAGGAGAAAATGAGGACTGCAGATGTTGGAGATCAGAGTCAAAAATGGGGTGCTGGAAAAGTGCAGCCAGTCAGGCAGCATCCAAGGAGCAAGAAAGTTGACGTTTTGAGCAGAAGCATTGTCCCTCTGACAAAGCCATGCTGACTATCCCAAATTAAACCATGCCTTTCCAAGTGGGTATGAACTTACTCCTTCAGAATTTTCTCCAACAGTTTCCCTCTCATTCAAGTGTGTCTCTCCAGTCTGTAATTTCCTGGTTCATCTCTCCCACAGTGCTTGAAAAGTAGAACCACATCAGCCATACTCCAGTCCTCTGGCTGTTTCCGCATGCTGAGAGAGGAATTAAAGATTTGTGTCAGAATCTTTGCAATCTCCTGCCTTGCCTCCCAAAGCAGCCTGGGATGCAATTTATCCGGGCCAGTGGATTTGTTGGTTTTTAAGCCTGACAGAGACTCTGGTAACTCTCCATTTCCTATGTAATAGTATGGAAGTTCCACACAGTCCCGTTTCCTGAATTCTGTATCTATATTCTTCTTTTCCAGCTTGAAGACCAAACAGAAGTACTCAATTATCACCCTTCTAATATCCTGCGACTTCACACACAGGTTGCCCCCTTGGTCTCTCATAGGCCTACTCTTTAAAACAGAACGAAAGGACTGCGCATGCTGTAAATCAGAAACAAAACCAGAAATTGCAGGAAAAGTTCAGCAGGATTGGCAGCATCTGTGAACAGAAATCAGAGTTAACGTTTCAGGTTAACTGCTCTGAGGAAGGTCACTCAACCCAAAAACTTAACTCTGAATTCTCTTCACAAATGCTGCCAGACCTGCTGAGTTTTTCAGCAATTTCTCCTACTGTTTCTCTGGTAAACTTCATCCATTTAAAGAATTTAGAAAATATCTTAGGATTTTCTGTAATCCTGTTTGCAAGTCCTTTTCCATGTTCCCTTTTGGCGTTCCGAATTACTTTCTTAAGTTCCCTCCTGCACTTCCTATATTCCTCTCGGGCTGCAGCTGAATTGCTCCCTTTGGACTTGCTCAAACCCCTTCTTTTCTTTCTCATCTAGTCCTGAATTGTCTCAGACACCCAGGGTTCTCTGAACTTATTGTACCACATTTCCCTCTAAAGGATACATATGGAAACAATAAACAGCAGTCAATGCGAACCTTGTCTGATCTTAGAATGTTAAGAAAGTAGTCTTAACAAGAACCCTGTTGTAGTCACTTCACACAAGTGAAGACCAGAGATTAAACTCATTCCTTTTGGCTTAACTACTCATTGAATAATGCATTGTACCTTCCAACAAACCACTAAATAACCATTATTTCTTGTTTTAGAAAGTGTCAACTATAATATTTCCAAAGTGAACAGTACGGTTAGGATGTACACACAAATGCAATGTCAATCCAACTTTCTTTTAGACTATTTAAGGGTGAAATTGCAGCCGGCATCAGATTCATACAGTCAGAGAGGTGTACAGCAGTCCAACTCGCCCATGCCGACCAGATATCCCAAGCCAACCTAGTCCCACCTGCCAGTACCTGGCCCATATCCCTCCAAACCCTTCCTATTCATATACCCATCCAGATGCTTATTAAATGTGACAATTGTACTAGCCTCCACCACTTCCTCTGGCAACTCATTCCATACACGTACCACCCTCTGAGTGAAAACGTTGCCCCTTAGGTCTCTTTCATATCTTTCCTCTCTCACCCTAAACCTATGCCCCCTAGTTCTGGACTCCCCCACCCCAGGGAAATGACTTTGTCAATTTATCCTATCCATACCCCTCATGATTTTATAAACCTCTATAAGGACACCCCTCAGCCTCCGATGCTCTAGGGAAAACAGCCCTAACCTATTTAACCTCTCCCGGTAGCTCAAATTCTCCAATCCTGGCAACATTCTTGTAAATCTTTTCTGAACCCTTTCAAGTTTCACAACATCTTTCCTATAGGAAGGAGACCAGAATTGCGTGCAATATTCCAAAAGTGGCCTAACCAATGTCCTGTACAGCTGCAACATGACCTCCCAACTCCTGTACTCAATACTCTGACCAATAAAGGAAAGCATACCAAACGCCTTCTTCACTATCCTATCTACCTGCAACTCCACTTTCAAGGAGCTATGAACCTGCACTCCAAGGTTTCTTTGTTCAGCAACACTCTCTAGGACCTTACCATTAAGTGTACAAATGTTTCTAAGTTTTGCTTTTCCAAAATGTAGCACCTCACATTTATCTAAATTAAACTCCATCTGCCACTTCTCAGCCCATTGGCCCATCTGATCAAGATCCCGTTGTAATCTGAGGTAACCTTCTTTGCTGTCCACTACACCTCCAATTTTGGTGTCATCAACAAACTTACTAACTATACCTCTTATGCTCACATCCAAATCATTTATATAAATCATGAAAAGTAGTGGACCCAGCACCGATCCTTGTGGCATTCCATTAGTCACATGCCTCCAGTCTGAAAAACAACCCTCCACCACCACCCTCTGTCATCTACCTTTGAGCCAGTTCTGTATCCAAATGGCGAGTTATCCCTGTAATCCGTGAGATCTAACCTTGCTAATCAGTCTCCCATGGGGAACCTCGTCAAACGCCTTACTGAAGTCCATATAGATCACATCTACCTCTCTGCCCTCATCATTCCTCTTTGTTACTTCTTCAAAAAGCTCAATCAGAGACACAGGAGAGTTTTTTTTTCATGGTAATACAGTAATTTCAGAGGAGAATCTTATTAAAATTCTCTAAATGAAATAAAACTACGTAAAGCAATATCATCTTAGGTACCTCTTTGAGACCTGTTATCTTCAAATTTTGTGCAGGTCAGACTTATGCATGCACATTGAAAAAAAGGTAAAATGTTAAAGTTCAGACTGGTATTACTTTAACTCGAGAGAATGCAAAGTTGAATTAAATCTGTTCAGCACGCATGTAATATTTTCATCTGCAGAAGCTTTAAAGATACAATGATTTCACTATGTTAATAAACTGTTACTGAAATGCAATATATATTTCACTGAAAATATGTCTGCTATAATAAGCTTCAAAAAATCAGAACTTAATAAAAAGGATGTCCAGGTCTAAATCAATAAGAAAAATGAGATATTTCAGATCAGAGATTGAGCAGATCTATATTAAAATCTTACACCTTTTAGCACTTCCTGCCTACACAATCTTACTTCCTGTTATCATGTTTTCCAAACACTTCTGTTGCCACCTTTATCGTTGTGTACACAAATCTGTCTACCCTTAAAAGGAAGATTTTCCACATCTAAAATGTTCACATTGTCCATATGTGCTTTGGACAGCATTTCCAAATTGTTGTAATTAGAATTGGCACTCTTATATTTACATCTCCTTGCTCTTTGGCCTATAGTTCAAAAAGGTTTCTTTCCTGCAGTGTGCAACTCCATTGGTTAGGTTCCAAATGATTTGTAAGAGAAGTGAACAGTCGTTTTCCGCATTTAGTTGAGTCAGTCCGTGGATTTAGGTTGCATATTCACTCTGTGGTTGCATATCTTCACTTTGTGGGTGGCACGGTGGCACAGTGGTTAGCACTGCTGCCTCACAGCGCCGGAGACCCGGGTTCAATTCCCGCCTCAGGCGACTGACTGTGTGGAGTCTGCGTGGGTTTCCTCCGGGTGCTCCGGTTTCCTCCCACAGTCCAAAGATGTGCAGGTCAGATGAATTGGCCATGCTAAATTGCCCGTAGTGTTAGGTAAGGGGTAAATGTAGGGGTATGGGTGGGTTGCGCTTCGGCAGGTCGGTGTGGACTTGTTGGGCCGAAGGGCCTGTTTCCACACTGTAATGTAATGTAATGTAATCTAATCTAATCTACCATTAGCGTTGTTGAAAAATGATGAAAATGCATGGCATGTCACTTGAGTAATAATCCAGAGGTCCAAACTGATGGTCTGGGGGCGTGGGTTCAAGTTCCATCACAGCAGCCAGTAGAATTTGAATTCAATTAATATAATCTAGCATGGAGAACTAGTCTCAATAATGGTGACCATGAAACTACCACTACTTGTTGTGAAATGACATGACTGACTGACTGAAGTCCATTAAGGAAGGAAATGTCTGTGCTCACATAATCTGACCAACACGTGAGTCCACATTGACAGTAGTGCGGTTAATTCTTAATTGCTTTCTGAAATAGCTCAACATGCCCCTCAGTTTAAGAGTAAATAGAGGAGGGCAAGAATTGATGGCCACGTCAGTGACGCCCATATCCCATGAAATAATTTTGAAAAAGGCACCATTTCCAACTGCACTGTATGGTTTGCATTTTCCCATGCACTACCGTTGCAACTTTAGCCTTAAAGATGTGTAAAATGAGATTAGCTAATGTTTGAATTATGTGACTGCCTTCATGCAAACTTTTATAACTTCATTTTCAATCTTCATTATATTAACTGAGAATTAAAGAAAAAAAATGTTGGCATTGATCCCTTTAATTGGTGCAGCTGCAAAGGTGCAGGGATTACTTTTCAGGGCTTCAGGTCGAAAGCAGAGGAGAAACACTGATTGCACAGCACAGGTATGATGGGCCGAATGATCTCTGTGCTTCATGTTTCT
Organism: Chiloscyllium plagiosum; assembly: GCF_004010195.1. Taxonomy (NCBI): domain Eukaryota; kingdom Metazoa; phylum Chordata; class Chondrichthyes; order Orectolobiformes; family Hemiscylliidae; genus Chiloscyllium; species Chiloscyllium plagiosum. The sequence goes on along the minus strand of NC_057711.1, from coordinate 21,497,802 downwards.
ATGGACCAGATTCTGCTAGAGAGGAGTACCACACGGTGTGGCCAGTTGGCAAGATCTTTGGCTTAATTACAGAATATCAGTTTCAATAAAATAAATAAATCAGTGATCAAAAACGTAGTCTACAGATAACTTAAAACTTCAATGTTATATAACATGGGAAATTGGCAGCAATCAAGGATTTGTTCGATTAACAAATAAGCTCAGGGGTAAGTCCAATTATGGGAGAATACAACACAGAAAGCAAGGTGAGGGTTTGAAATGAAGGAAACTCTGAAAAATGCCCAGAAGGGGGCATAAGTGGGAACAAAATGGTGCCATGCATGGATCGCTGAGCTCAGATCTCCATCTGAAACTGAGGAGCTCAGGGTAGCTACTTCTTTTGATATATAAAGTGCACATGCCTGTCTTGTAAATAACAGCAACTGCCTGAGGGAATCACAATACAATCCCAACAAGATTCCACTAAAATGTATGTCATAAAATCAGAACAAAAGTTTTAAACCCAGACTGCCTTGGGCTGTATATTTTGCAGTCAGTTTGCAGGATGATGTGTTGTTATAATTTTAATTTCAGCACATTAACTACCACTTCACACCTACCCCTGACCTATCATTATTCATTCAATGAATCACTGTTGACAAACACAGGCTAAAGGCCTTTCAGAAACTCATATAACTGATACTGAAAAGAGACTTTGCATCATGTACACATCAGGAAGAAATACAAGGATGCTAAGTTTCCAACAACCACAACAATTTATACAATAGGCGAAAAGGGGTACACAGATTGTTTGGCAAGTTGACTCTGAATGATTGAAGTGTTGACACAGAGAAAGCAAAAGGGTACTATAACTACTCCATGGTCCTGGAAATTCAAAGAATGCAGAAGACTGCAAAGTGATGCAAAGTAGATTTTCTGGTCACAGGCATCGGAGTTTAAAAAATACAGCTGCAATCTATTTCAATAATTTATGCTTACATTGGCATGGACTTCACCTTCTGGTTGACAGTTTCAACCAACCCAAAACGCCCATTGGTATTTATGTACACTTCCTCATTTCACCAAATTGATTTTCCTTGAACACTCATAGGATTACTCATATTCAAATTGAGAATGCACAGTAGGCTCACCCCACCAGGGCCGGTAAAAAAACCAGCGACCTTCTGATTTCTCAGGACCTCACCGTACAGGTTACCAGACAGTCTTACAAGTATTTACGTCCGGGAACAACATAAGGATGACTGAATGTAAGGTTATATTGCAATGCCAAGGACACCTTGGCAGTGCAAGGACAGTCCTGAAAGGGTCAGTGTTCTGCATATGACTGTGGAACTTTGTTGCAAATAAACACTATGGCGCCATGCATAGTATCACCACTCAGGTGCGATGAAACAAAGAAAATCGGTGCAGTAGTAGGCCAATCAGCCCTTCGAGCTTGCCCCACAGAGAATATGATCATGGCTGATCATGCAATTACAGTATCCCATTGCAATTTTCTCTCCATACTCCTGCATGCCTTTAGCTGCAAGCGCCAAGTCCAGCTCCCTCTTGAATATATCTAACAAACTGGCCGTGATAGCTGTCTGTGGGAGGGAATTTCACAGCTTCATAACTCACAGGGTTAACAAATTCTTCCTCATCTCAGTCCTGAATGGCTTACCCCTTATTCTTAGACTGTGACCCATAGTTGTGGACTTCTCCAACTTTGGGAGCATTCTTCTTGCATTTAGCCTGTTCAGTCTAATTAGGATTTTATATGTTTCTATGAAACTCCCCCCTCATTCTTCTAAATTCCAGTGAGAAGAAGCCCAGTTGATCAAGTCCTTCTTGACATGCCAGTCCTGCCATCCTAGGAATTAGTCTGGTAAAGTTTTGCTGGATTCCCACAAAAGCAAGAATGTGCTTCCGCAAACCATGAGGCCAAAACTGCACCCAATTCTTAAGGTGTGGCCTCACCAAGGCCCTGTATAATTGTAGCAAGATATCCCTCCTCCTCTACTCAAATCCTCTTGCAGTAAAGGCCAGCATGCCATTAGCTTTCATCACTGTCTGCTGCACCTGCATGCTAACCTTCAGCAACTGATCCACCATGACACCCAGGTCTCATTGCTCCTCTCCCATTCTTAAAGTGCCACCATTCAGATAATTATCTACCTTTGTGTTTGCACCAAAGTGAATAACCCCACATTATATTGTGTTTGTAAAGTATTTTCCCACTGAGCCAGCCTGTCAAAGTCACCCTGCAGCTTCTTAGCATCCTCCTCACAGTACACACTGCCACCCAACTTAGTGTCATCTGCAAATTGGATGATATTGCATTCAATTCTTTCATCCAAATTTTTACGTACATTGCAAACAGCTGGGAACTCAGCACTGAACCCTGCAGTACCCAACTCGGCACTGCCTGCCACTCTGAAAAGGACCTGTTTTTTCCAACTCTCTGCTTCTTGTCTGCCAAATAGTTCTCCATCCACGTCAGTACATTACCTCCAAGACCATGTGATTTAATTTTGCTTACTGATCTCTTGTGTGGAACCATGTCAAAAGCCTTTTGAAAGTGCAGATACACAAAATCTCCTGATTCATCCTTGTTCACTCTACTGTAACATCCTCAAAAATTCCAGAGGAATTGTGAAGCATGATTTCCCTTTAGAGTATCCATGCTGACTTGGACCGATTCTGACAGTGCTTTCCAAATGCTCAGTTTTTACATCCTTCTTAACTGACTCCAGCACTTTCCCCACCACCAATAACAGGCTAACCGGCCTATATCTGGCTTTCATCCCATGAATTTCCCCAATAGCTTTCCTGACTCATAAGGATTTCCTTCAATTCCTCCTTCATGCTTGACCCTCTGTTCCTAGCATTTCCCGAAAGGTTATGGGTGTCCTCCTTAATGAAGACAGATCCAAAAGATTTGTTCAACTGGTCTGCCATCTCTTTGTTGTCCATTATAAATTCACCTGATTCTAACTTCAAGGGGCCTACATTTGTCTTCAGCAGCCTTTTTCTCTTCACAGTAGTTAGGTGGATTAGCCGTAGGGAATGCAAGGTTACAAAGATAGGGCAGGGAATGGGTTTGGGTGGGATGCTCTTCAGACAGTTGGTGTGGACTTGATGGGTGGAATGGCCTGATTCCACACTGCATGGATTCTATGATTCTATGATATCTGTAGAAGCCTTTGCAGTCAGTTTTTATGTTTTCTGCAAGCAATTCTATTTTTCCCTTCTGAATTAAACCCTTAATCCTCCTCTGCTGAATTTTAAATTTCTCCAAGTCCTCAGGTTTGCTGCTTTTTCTGGCCAATTGATATGCTTCCTCTTTGGCTTAAACACTATCTCTGATTTCCCTTATTAGACATCGTTGAACCACCTTCCCTGTTTTACTGCTATAGACAGGAATGTTCAATTGTTGAAGTTCATCCATATGTTCTTTAACTGCCTGCTACTGCTTATCCTTCAAGAATCCCTGTCAAACCTTCAAGAATCCTTGGCCAGCTTATCTGACTCAATGCATGCCTCACACCATCGAAGTTAGTGTTCTTTAAGTTCAGAATCCTACTCTCAGGTTAAACTGTGTCACTCTCCATCTAATGAAGAATCCTACCATATTATGGTCACTCTTCCCTAAAAGATTTTGCACCACACGGTTGGTAGTCTCTCATTGCACAATAGCTAGTCTCAGGTGGCTTGTTCTCCAGTTGGTTCCTTGACATACTGGTCGGGAAAACCATCCCTCACACAGTCCAGGAAATCCTCCTCCATCACATTGCTACCAGTTTGGTTAGTCCAATCAATACATCAATTAAAGTCACCCATAATAACTGCTACACCCTACTGCACGGATCTCTAGTTTCCTGTTTGATACAATCTCCAACCTCACAACTACTGTTTGGTGATCTGCAGACAATTCCTAATATCTTTCTCCCTTTGATGCTCCGCAGCTCCACCCATGCAGATTCCAAATTGTCCAGGTTAATGTCCTCCCTTACTACTGCGTTAGTAGCTGAGTGAGAGGTTAGTGTGATTCAGGTCAGTGAATCAATTTTAACATTTGTTCTCAGTTCCTTTGGACGTTTGTGACTACCTTGATACTTTTTCAGTTATCTAGCCTGCAGTGTGCTCACGTGTGCGTGTGTGTGTATCTACACGTGCATGAGTGAGAGAGAGGGAGATGGGTATGGGTCTTGTGGGTAAGAGAATGCTAAAAAGAATTCCGCTTTAGTTCATGACACAGCAGCTCCACAGCTACACTCTAAAAGACTGGGTGCTTATTGTTGCCTTTGTTCCATTATCCAACACCAGTCACTTTGCAGGCCCTGCTTAATTTATTCTCTTTCAACACTTAGCGCTTCAAGAACTGTGTAAAAACAATGACTGCAAATGCTGGAAACCAGATTCTGGATTAGTGGTGCTGGAAGAGCACAGCAGTTTAGGCAGCATCCGAGGAGCAGTAAAACCAACATTTCGGGCAAAAGCCCTTCATCAGGACTGTAGCTACTTCACATATTCCAGCCACAGCCTTTCACGAGAAGCTAGTGCAAGTATAATGTTCAGCCTTGAATGTTTCAATAAGCCAAACTGAAGCGATTCAACTCAGAGTTCAAAAATACAATGACTGCAGCTTAGTTGTGTGGTGATAAAAACAGCAGCAGAAAATACATTGTATACAGTATAATGCTTTGTAGCATATAACTACAAGTACACATCATATGTTGTGATATTCCTTCTGTTCACCAGGAATACCTGCTGGCAAAATTGTCATAAAATAGAACTACAAAATAGGTACATCACAGCATGTGGTCATTTTACCCATTAGCACCTGTGTAAGCTTTTTGCATTTTGCTTGTTCCAGTTCACCACCATTTCCCCGTAGTCCTACAATCTCATCTCCCCCCCCCCGACCCTGCCACCAAATCCCTGATTCCTTATGACAAGTATGTTTCTACCATCCTCTTATGCAGAATATTTCATGATCTTTGATTCTTATGCCAACCACTTAAAATCTTTTTGTCTGGTTCTCAACCCTCCAATGGGAATAGTTCCTCACTACCTACTCTTTCTCAACCTCTAACAATTTCAAACGTTTCTACCTTCATCTCTGGGACAAAGTGAGGACTGCAGATGCTGGAGATCAGAATCGAGAGTGTGATGCTGGAAAGGCACAGCGGGTCAGGCAGCATCCGAGGAGCAGGAAATTCGACATTTCGGGCATATGCTCTTCATCAGGAATGAGGCTTGTGGGCTGGGGGATGGTTGGGGAGGGCTGCTGGGGGGAAGGTAGCTGGGAATGCAATAATACTTCTCCCTCACCTTCACCTACCTATTGCAATCTCAGCTACCTTTCCCCAGCAACCGCCACCCCCCACCCCCACCAGCCCCCAGCCCACAAGCTTCATTCCTGATAAACCAAAATATTGATTCTCCTATTCCTTAGATGCTGCCTGACCCGCTGCGCTTTTCCAGCATCACACTCTCAACTTCCTTTATCTTTGGTAAAATACCAATGTTTTCATTGCAGACGGACATACAAGTTCAGGAAAATATTTAGTCCAGTATGACACCAATGTGGAGGAAGGATTAGATATTTTTTCATTCAAAGGACTCACCCAGGCAGCCAACATAATAATACTTTCTCTTGTTTGCTTTCTTTGGATTGATTTCCTATTTGGAGACTGTCTTTATGACTTCAGGATCACTTTCTTAACAGGGACCTTCCCAGATGACGACAGACACTGAAACAGCAGAGAGTGGTTCTGTTGCAAATTCCATGAATCAGCAAATCCTCCCCTGTTGATTGCCAAATTGGACACATCCAAGCTAGAAAGGTTCAACCACAGCCAATTATTGCTGTGCTCTTGGCTGCTACTGGATATTTTAGCAGCTTGGATTTATCACTATCATCAGGACTTCTACTGAATTTCCAATAAAGTTGTTCAGTCTTGAGCTCAAAATCATTCCTTGTTAACCAATATGAAAGGTTTCCACCACATTCAAAGTCTATTCTAACTACAAATGTCTCCACTGATATTCCATGAATGCGATATAGCTTGCAGTTGAAACCATTTTCCCTTCCTCATCTTTTAAGATATTTTCTTCAGGCAATCAGCTTCAAGAACGAAATTAATTCCACTTACATCCAGATTACAGATATGACCCAAAGATTTTACAACATGCAAATGCCTGGTTTTAATCAACACTTGTGTCTCTTGGCTAAACTTTACAAAGCAATATCCTGGTCAATTTTCTGTTTTCAAAGTGTTCTCTAACCTATTAGCCACAAACCGGATGCAACTGGTTGGGAATCCAAAAGTTGTCAAATTGCAACTTTGGTCAGGAAATGAAAAATGAGCAGCAGATATTTATGAATGTGATTTAATGCTTTGGTCGCACAGAGGATGCTTCTGTATGTGTGGCATTGTTGCTTGGCAATTGGGGAGACACAAAATACTGCGCTAGAGTCTCTTCACTCTTAATTTCATTAACTATTTTTTATTGGTCACCTGGAGTGCTGTGCCTAATGTTATGAAGGTGTAAGGGGTACTGTACCTTTAAGAGAATTGAAGGATTTAGCAAGAACACAGAGTGCTTGAAAATTTACAATGTAACATTTGCTTCAGCAGCTAGCAGTACCTGGGTTGACAAAAAACAAATTCAAATTCAGCTAATCAGTTTAAATTATGCCCCTAGATACAAAACTCCAATCAAGTTTGAATTTGGTATTTTGACAATATTAAAATTAATGAAATAATCTGATGATTTGGGGTATAAAACCCAGAAAAAAATGAACAGTTGGAGGAGAACTGCCAAAGACCAACAGATGTAGGCTGCTAGTAAGAACTCTGAGAGACATCTGTCTGGAAAAGGCATTTGCACAGGAAAAAAACACCATAATTGTAGTCAGGAATTACAATTGTAATTATAAATTGTAATCGGGGGTTTTATCAGACCAGTGTTGTAGAGGGGAAGATAAAAGATAGGTTGAGATAAATGAGTTGTAAATAGTTGTTTGTTAATTATTCTCTGTTAAACTTTAAACAATTACCGTTGTTAATTTTTACTTTAAATAGTGATTTTTGAGATAGCTCTTTGCCTCTTGAATTTTAACAGATTATAGCACAGGTTAAATCATTTTTGTGTTGTTGGTTTAAATTAGCGGAGGGCAGGGGGATCCCCATGTCGTAACACTAACACTTGCAGAACTGTAAGAGAACATGGTCAACTCAACCATTGAGGGATCACACCAGCAGAAGTCAGAAAAGGACTATTATTATTTACTCGAATTAGCAGAGAGACCCGTGACAAACGGGTGGTTGGAGATAAACACAAAGACATTCCGGACAGATTGAGTGATTCATTAATACGTGTACCAAAGTACAGTGAAAAGCTTTGTTGTGAGCAATAGGCCTGTGACCAGTGGAGTGCCACAAGGATCGGTGCTGGGTCCTCTACTTTTTGTCATTTACATAAATGATTTGGATGCGAGCATAAGAGGTACAGTTAGTAAGTTTGCAGATGACACCAAAATTGGAGGTGTAGTGGACAGCGAAGATGGTTACCTCAGATTACAACAGGGTCTGGACCAGATGGGCCAATGGGCTGGGAAATGGCAGATGGAGTTTAATTCAGATAAATGTGAAGTGCTGCATTTTGGGAAAACAAATCTTAGCAAGACTTATACACTTAATGGTAAGGTCCTAGGGAGTGTTGCTGAACAAAGAGACCTTGGAGTGCAGGTTCATAGCTCCTTGAAAGTGGAGTTGCAGGTAGATAAGATATTGAAGAAGGTGTTTGGTATGTTTTCCTTTATTGGTCAGAGTA
>NC_057711.1:21369392-21489797 GCF_004010195.1 Chiloscyllium plagiosum | reverse complement strand
GTTGCAACATTTAAGAGGCATTTGAATGGGTATATGAATAGGAAGTGTTTGGAGGGATATGGGCCGGGTGCTGGCAGGTGGGACTAGATTGGGTTGGGATATCTGGTCGGCATGGACGGGTTGGACCGAAGGGTCTGTTTCCATGCTGTACATCTCTCTGACTCTGTGACTCTCATACAGGAAGATCGTAAAAAGCAAGGATGTGCAGATTCAAGGTTGTAAAATAACTTAGACAGTGGCATACAGGCTACATTGCACAGGGCGTGCACAAGTCATAAATCAATGTAAGCAAGATCAGCATTATTTGAGGGTAGAGAGTTCAGTCACCAGTTTAAGAATGGCCAGGAAGAAGCTGCTTGTGCACGTGTTCAGGCTTCTGTGTCTTCATCTTGATGGAGGAGACTGCAGGAAAGCATTACTGGGGTGCCATGGGTCTTTGATGATGTCGGCCGCCTTTCCATGGCAGCAAGCCATGTAAATGGAGTCCATGGATGGGAGATTGAATCCTGTGACAGTCTGGGCTGTGTACACAACCTTCTGTAGTGTCTTTAGGTCCTGTGCAGAGCAGTTGCCATACCAGGGTGTTATGCACCCGAATAGTATGTTCTCAATGGTGCATCTGTAAAGGTTGGTGAGGGTCTTTGTAGACATGCCAAATTTCCTGAGCCACCTGAGGAAGAAGAGGTGTTGTTGTGCCTTCTTGACTGTCGCATCTATGTGGGAAGTCCAGGACAGATTGTCGGTTATTGTCACTTTGAGGAACATGACACTCTCCACCCTCTCAACCTCCGCTCCGTTGAGGTAGATGGGGGTGTGTTTTCATCCTCTCTTTCTGAAGTCAATGATCAGTTCTTTAGTTTGCTAACATTGAGTGAGAGATTGTTCTCATTGCACCATGTCTCGAAGCCTGCTATCTCCCTACTGTATTTTGACTCATCCTTGTTAGATATCCATCTTATTACACTGATGTCACAGATGGGGTTCATTTGGAATTTGGCTTTACAGTCGTGGGCGTACAGTGAGTACAATAGGGGACTGAGGACACATCATTGGGGAGGCTCCAGTGTTGAGGGTTATCGTGCAAGAGGTGCATTTACCTATCTTCACTGATTGCAGTTTGTGGGTCAGGAAGTTGAGGATCCAGTTGCAGAGTGTGGAGCTGAAACCAAGGTCACGGAGCTTTGAAATTGGTCTGGATGGGATAATGGTGTTGAAGATGGAGCTGTAGTCAGTGAGCAGGAGTCTGATGCATGTGTCCTTGGTGTCCAGATATTCTAGGGATGAAATCAGGACTGGGGAAATGGCATCCAATTTGGATCTGACACATCGGTAGACAAATTGCAGGGGATCGGGGCAGGCTGAGAGAGTGCAGCTGATGTGGGCCATGACCAGCCTCTTGAAGCACTTCATGATTATGGAGGTCAGAGAAACTGGGTGATAGTCGTTAAGGCACACTGCATGTGCTTTTTTAGGTAAGGGAATGATGGTGCTCCTCTTGAAACAGGTGGGACTTTGGCTTGTAGGAGGGAGAGGTTGAAGCTGTCAGTGAATATCTCTGCCAGTTGGTCTGCACAGGATCTTAGCGCTTGGTTGGGTACACCATCCAGGCCTATCTCTTTCCTTGTGTTAGCTCCTGGGAAGTCGTACAGCGTGGTGCTGGAACAGCACAGCTGGTCAGGCAACATCCGAGGAGCAGGAGAATCAATGTTTTGAACATTATCCTCAGGAATGAGGCAGGGAAGATCAATCGGATGTCTGCAGCAGGGACCAAGGGAACAGATGTATCCAGGGCTGTTGGGGCAGGAATCATTGTGTCGCTGGCAGTCTGCTCAAACTGATCTTAGAAAGCCCAGAGCACGGCAGGGAGGGATGTGTCTTTGTTTGCTATCTGCTTCATTTTGTATCCCGCTATGTTGTCCAGGCCCTGCCGTGGGCAGTGGAAGTCTGTCTGGTAAGTTTGGGTCTCTAACTTGGTCTGGTACAGTCTGTTGGCATCACTGATGGCTTTGTGAAGGTCATAATTGGATTTTCTGTAATGGTCTGGGTGATCCAACTTGAATGCTCCATGCCTGGTGTTCCTGCTCACTGACTACAGCTCCATCTTCAACACCATTATCCTGACTTTTTCGCTTCATCCAAGGTTAACGGTTGGGGAAAACTCGGATTGACTTTGTTGGTATGTGTAGCTTTGGTGGGCATACCAAACAAAAACGTATGAAAAATGTTGGTATAAAAGCAAAGGATTGTGAATGCAGGAGATCTGAAATTTTTTTTCAAAAAGTGCCAGAGAAGCGCAGCAGGTCTAGTACTATGTGTGGACATAGAAAAAAAAAAGTTTATGTTCTGCTCCCATTATGCCAGATCTTCAGCACCTTCTACAGAACTTTCAATTGTTACTTTATAAAGTCCATGGCCTTCTGAAGAGATCCTGGGGATTCGCTAGCTCAGATGGCTGGTTTGCAATGCCGAATAAGGCTAACAGTTTGGGTTCAAATAGTGTACTGGCTGAAAGTCCCACTTTCTCAACACTGAGCCTTGCCTGAGGAATGGTGACCCTCAGGTTAAGCCACAAATGTCTCCCCTCATTAATGAGAGAATAAACTTGTATCCTTCTGGGACTATGATGACTTTACCTGATGAAAGAATGGACCGAGGACAGTTAAACAAAGGAAGTAACCACTGTGGGCTTGTGATCTGGAAATACATGGTACATGAACAGATATGGAAGTTAGGAACCAGAATTCAAATGGGAAAGGAAAGAACAGAATGATTTTAATTGGGGTAGTGGGGGGCACTGTAAGGGAATGGAAGTGATGTCATGGCCAAAAGCAGTGAAACTGCACAATGAGGTAATTCACAGTCCAGTACTGAACAGAGTGAGCAAAGCATGCTGGGATAATATTGTTGGCTATACAGTTACATCAGGAAAGTGACTATTTTTCTTATTTTTATGAAGTACTTTCATACCTGTCTCAAAGGAAATAATGAAATGTTTTGTACATGATGATAATGAAAAGCAAATCAAACTACAACATTGGGAAGTTTGTCTTTCTGAGTCAGAGTCTACGAAGTTCAGGCAACTATAATGAGAAGTGTGAAGGTCAAATGGCATTAAATAAACCTCCTCAACAACAAGAATATGGATTCATGCAGTTGACAATAAAAGTATGGATTCATATTGTATGCAGATCAATAAGCATCTAGACTGACCTTGATCAAACTGCAGCTGAGTGCTTTTACATTTGATCATTGAAAATCACTTACATTTTGAAATTTGTGCCTGTATTGTTTCATACAGAAGTTAGATCAATACTTAGAACTATCATTTAAGTAAAGGTAGTGGATCAGATATATGATTAACCAATTGCTGATTCAATACGCCCACTATTTCCTCAAGAATGCCATCAGGTTCCTGACATGGCATTCAAAAAAAAAGAATTCTCTTGAAAATGGAAGAGAATCTTTCATTCCTCGGGTTGACAACATTGCACAAACACACCTTCCGAAGCACCTCGATCTCCAATATTTTTGAAACTAATGAATGCAAATGTTCAAATAGCACACTTTCCAAAGTTGAAACAATATTTCTTTGAAGATTCTCAGTCTGCCTTCAGCAACGTCCAGGAAATGAAGTGCAATTCTTGGCAAGTGCCAAAACATCTTGTTCCAAAGTTGGTAACTCAAATCATGTGCTGAGAAGTCAGTGAAGCCGAGGCTTCCTGATTAGATGATTCAAAAGCTACTCACAAACTAGAGAACAGTATGTTAAATGAGATGCCAGTGGCAAAATGGGATGAGGAGGCATTGACGTGTGCCTTTTGTGAAGTGTGCCTTAAGTTGCACAGCCACCACGGCAGGACATCAGTGAATGCAAAGTTTTGAGTTGAAACTTTTTCACATAAATATCATTCAAGACAGACCAAAAGTATATTTGACAAAAGATTATTTGCGGTCATGTTGCTTCTTTTGTCATGATTGTTACTACTAAATTAGCTGCAGCAATGATGAAACTGTTAGCAGAGAAAGTAATTTAAACCTTGCAAACCAGAAATTTCTGACTTTTATTTGAACTCGAGGCAGGTTTCTAAAGAAGGCGACACTATAGCCTGCAGTAAACGTAATGAGTTTCCAGTCACAGACAGCTGCAAGTATGGAACTGTCACAAAGGAAACAGTTTGTCATATCTCTTTAGAAAATAGACTTTGTAACGAACCAGTTATGAGGAAGAAATAAATTAAAGAGCCTGCTATATTGGCAAAACTTCTGGATGCAAGAGTCACGATGAGAAGAAGGATCCACTTATATTCCAACCAATCTCACCATCCACGAAAAACACTTGTGCAAAAAGAGTGCAGGAAAGAAACTTATAACTAATACTAAAAGATATTGGTCAATAAAATAAAACATGTCACTTATTGAATCATTTTTGTATTTGTTATTATACATAAGTCAATAATAATCTTTTTTCAATCCTTTGTTTCTCATCAGCTTTCATGTCACATTAATGTTACTATTCCCAATTTGTTTTAATTCACTTATGCATTTTATTGCCCATCCTTAATTGACCAGAGTGCAGTTCAGAGCCAACAAAGTGAGTCTGGAGTCATGTCAGCCAGACCAGGTACAGATAAATTGAACTTTTCTAAAGGACATTAGTGAACCGCATGGGTTGTTCCTGACAATTAACAATGGCTTCATTGTCATCATTAGTCTCTTAATTCTAGATTCTTTATTGAATTTGCATTCCACCATCTGCCAGGGTAGGATTTGAACCCAGAACATTAGCTGAGTTTCTGCATTAATAGTCTACGATAATATCAGTCAGCCATTGTCTTCCCGATGACAGATGCAATCTTTCTGAAGTATATATTGATAGCGGTATTTCAGATTCACAGCACTGAAATAGCTTGTGCTCAACATATTACAGTTTCCTCATGCCCTTCTAAAATGAAGCCTATGCTACAGCACTTTCCTTTCCTCCTTTCTCCTTCAGATGATTCTCTAGCTGCCTCTTAAATACATCCCTGCAATTTGCCTCACAAACTATTCATAATAGTGAATTCCAGGGTTTAGCTTTGACTTAAAGAAAGTGAGGACTACAGATGCTGGAGATCAGAGTCGAAACGTGCGGTGCTGGAAAAGTACAGCAGGTCAGGCAGCATCCGAGGAGCAGGAGAATTAAAATTTCAGGCATAAACCCTTCATCAGGAACCTTTTAAATTTTAACTTGGCTTCCACAGCCTTCCGCAGCAATAAGTTTCATAGATTTACCACCCTTTGGCTGAAGAAATTCCACTTTACTTCCATTCTGAAGGGTAGTTTCTTCACTCGGAGGCTGTGCCCTCAGATCCTCGTCTCTTCTACGATTGGAAACACTTTCTCCATGTCCACTCCATCTAGGTCTCTCAGTGCTCTTTCAGTTCAATCAGATTCCCCTTCATCCTTCTAAACTCCATCGAGTACACAGCCAGAGTCATCAACTGCTCCTCATATGATAAACCCTTTATATGATATACCAGTCACAAAACGACATGACCCACTCTCACTAGTATCCTTACATATGGATGAGAAAGGATACCACTTTGACGGGGACAACACATCCATCCTAGGACAAGCCAAACAGCCACACGCATAAGAATTCCGAGAGGCATGGCATTCCAACCGGAACTCTATCAACAAACACATTGACTTGGATCCCATTTACCACCCCCAAGAAAAATAATGGGAAATGACATTGCTGCAGGAAATGATGTCACCAACCCAAGGAAACTTAAACACATAAATAGAAAGCAGGCTATGCCATCAGCGCTTCATCCAGCGGCTCACTGATGATGTTATCTAGTATGGCGCTGAAACATCTGAAAACGAACCGTCGAGCTCAGCAAGCAAACCTACATCCAAAACCTTCATCCTCAGGATCATTCTTGTAAACCTCCTGGGGATCCCCTCCAATTCTAGCACATTCTTCCTTAGATACGGGGCCAAAAACGGCTCACAATATTCCAAATACGGTCTGACCAGAACCTTATACAGTCCCAGCAGTACACCTCTGCTCTTGTATTCTAGCCTTCTTGAAATAAATACTAACATTGCATTTGCCTTCCTACATGCCAACTGAATCTGCATGGTATCGTTAACAGAATCTGGAACTCAGACTCAACAGTTAGCCCCTCCAGCTATCTTTGTGTCATCTGCAAAATTAGCATAAATGCTCTCAGTTCCTCCATCCGCATCATTAATATGTAATATGAATAGTTGTTGTCCCAGCACAAATCCATGCAGAGCTCCACGAGTCACAGGCTGCCATCCTGACAAAGACCCCTTTTTCTTCCTCTGCCTTCTGCCAGTCAGCCAATCCTCTATGGGCTCTTATTTTGGAACCTCCTGGGCAGTCTGTCAAAGGTCTGCTAGAATTTCCGATAAATCAATTTCACTGGCTCTCCTTTGTCCTCCTTGCTCATTAGCTCCTCAAAGAATTCTATCAGGCACGACCTCCCCTTGATGAAGCTGTGCTGACTCAGCCCTGCTTTGTCACACTCTTGCACATTCTATTCTCACTAGACTTTTTGGGAGACAAAGTTTTGTAATATTATAGGCACTCAACGTAATTGGATGAAGTTAAGGTATAGATCAGTCATGAACTTATTTAGTCATAGAATCTCTACAGTATGAAAGAAGGCCATTCAGACATTGAGTCCACACCTACCCTCCAAAGAGCAACCAAACAGACCCACCTCTCCACCCTCTCCCCATAACCCTGCATTTCCCATGGCTAATCCACCTACCCTTCACATCCCTGGACACAATGGGCAATATAGCATGGCCAATCCATCTAACCTGCAATCTTTGGACTGTGAACAAAACTGGGAGCACCTAGAGGAAAACCAGATACAGGGTGAATGTACAAACTCCACACAGATGGTCGACAGCGTATCATGGAATCCCTGCAATGTGGGAACAGGCCCTTCAGCCTAGTAAGTCCACACCAACTCTCTGAAGAGTAACCACCCAGACCTGCTCCCCTACCCCGTTATTCTACATTTACCCCTGATTAAGGCATCTAACCCACACATTCCTGAACACTATGGGCAATTTAGCATGGCCAATTCACTAACCTGCACATATTTGACATATTTGGATTGTGGGAGAAAACCGGAGCAACTGGAGGAAACCCACATAGACATGGTTTGAATGTGCAAACTCTACACACACAGTAGCCCAAGGCTGGAATCGAACCCGGGTTGCTGGCGTGTGACGCAGCAGTGCCAGCCATTGAGCCAGTGTGCCACCCCTTATTTGGAGAATTTATTTAATGGTGGAATAGATTTGAGGGATTGAAAGACCTACTTCGGTTTCCTCATTCTCATATTCCAGAGGTATTTGCTTCAGGATTACTCATTTAATACCTTCATAGTTGTATAGAATCATAGACCCAAAGAGATATACAGCATGGAAACAAACACTTCGGTCCAACCCGTCCATGCCGGCTCGATATCCTAAATAAATCCAGTCCCTTTTGCCAGCATTTGGCCCATATTCAAGTTCAAAATGATGTAGACACTGAGGCTAAATTTACAGATAATGCAGAGCAAGTGAATATGTAGGTCACAAACCTTAGCCTAAGTTCCTTCACTGTTACTGAGTCAAAATCTGGAAGTTCCTTCCTGGCAGCATTGTGAGCATCCCCCACTCAAAGGACTGTACCATTACAAGAACCATTTTCTTTAGGGCAACTTGGGATGGACAATAAATGCTGGCCCAGCCAGTGATGCCTCCATCACCTGAAGGAATTACAAAGTTACAGAAGATTTTGAGTCCACTCAGGAATTGAACAGAGAGATTAAATTCATTGTGAACAAATGCAAAAAAAAAATCGATCTAATATTTTGTTAAATATCACACATTCCTGAGTACTCAAAAATATATCAATATCTGTCTTGAATATATTCCATGATGAGCATCTCCAGCTCTCTATATTCACAAATTCCAAAGATTTACTTTGAAGAAATATCTACTCATTTCTGTCCAAAATGAATTGATGGCTCACATTCTGTACAACGTGGGCGGCACGGTGGCACAGTGGTTAGCACTGCTGCCTCACAGCAGCTGAGACCCGGGTTCAATTCCCATCTCAGACGACTGACTGTGTGGAGTTTGCACGTTGTCCCCGTATCTGCGTGGGTTTCCTCCGGGTGCTCCGGTTTCCTCCCACAGTCCAAAAATGTGCAGGTCAGGTGAATTGGCCATGCTAAATTGCCCGTAGTGTTAGGTGAAGGGGTAAATGTAGGGGTATGGGTGGGTTGTGCTTTGGCGGGTCGGTGTGGACTTGTTGGGCCGAAGGGCCTGTTTAGATAATCTAATCTAATCTAATTTCTACAGCTGGAGATGTCGCCTTTCAGCATCTACCCTGTCAAGCTTCTTAAGTATTTTATAAGTTTCAATTAGAACAGCTCTCTGTGTTCTAAACTCCAGGGCACGTAAACCTCTTGATTCAATCTCTCACGCATGGACAATTCCCTTGTCCCAATGACAAGATTACACTGGCTTCGGGAAAGCCAAACCATCAAAGATTTCAAACAGGAACTAGGCAGGTTCTGGTCAACAAATAGAATTCAGCTTCTCCTGAAATGCATTAAAGGGAATACAGTGGACAGGTCATATTGTACAGAGCTGAAAATGTGTTGCTGGAAAAGTGCAGCAGGTCAGGCAGCATCCAGGGAACAGGAGAATCGACGTTTCGGGCATAAGCCCTTCTTCAGGGCTGATTCCTGAAGAAGGGCTTATGCCCGAAACGTCGATTCTCCTGTTCCCTGGATGCTGCCTGACCTGCTGCGCTTTTCCAGCAACACATTTTCAGCTCTGATCTCCAGCATCTGCAGTCCTCACTTTCTCCTCAGGTCATATTGTACATGCAAACATCTGTCAGGATAATTCCAACGGAAAGTTCATGTGGACTGAACTCACAGTTTTAGCATTTTTTTTCTCACATGCATCAACCTTGTGCAACAAGGTGTCGAAATAGTAAAAAAAAGTGCAACTCCAAATGAGTAGCAAACACGAGATGACACATTGGCCATGATGACAGTGCAGAATAAAATCACACATTAATCATTAAATATTGATTTTCTTTTTCCTGATCTCATTTTTTGCCCTATTCACCCTGTTAGCTGCGCACAGAATGCTGATGGTAAATTGTTCTGGAGTATAAATACATAAAACACACAACTCACTCACTCAAAGGCAGAGGGGCCCCAAACCCTCAAAAAAGCATTGGCACTGAGAGGCACAGCGTATGCCCAACAATGGACCTTGGGCTTCATTTGGTTCAGACCAGTGAGTGCCCATTGGCCATCCTGAAGCAAATACTGAGGTAGAACAGTTGATTTTGAAATGCTGTATGATGGAAAGTGGTCCTCAGGAGGATTCCGAGAATGTGGGCTTGAGGACATAGCTCTATGGATCAATGCACAGCAGGTGGACTGCAGCCATTCAAGAATGCAGCTCACCACCAACTTCTCAAGGGCAACAAGGGACTATATAATAGTCAATAAATGCCAGCCAGTCAGCAACACCTGCAAATGAATTTTAAAAGCCTTCTCTTTAATGAGAACATTCAGGCCAATGATGTCTGGCAAATGGGACAACAATTACACAATGTCTTCTTTGTTTCCAAACACAAACAGCTTATAATGTCCCTTTGCACCTTTACCAATGTCGGAGATAGCTTAGGGATTGTTCATTTACAGAAATGGGCCAATCTGTTTCGTCCAGCACGGCTCAGTCAAGCTGCAGTGATGTGAGTTACACCACACAGGTAGACTCAAAGCTCCAATGGGGAGATGGTTGTAGCAACAACTTAGACAGGAGTTGGATATCAGATCCATGTGGAAATACCAGTGCAACTGACTTTCCAAGAAGTACACAGGAAGTACACATTTCTTTGGGGCAATTGTCTGGCATCTGAAATCCTCCATTAAATTTCCTGACTCTGAGTTAGATTCAGATCGTTTCATCTGACGTAAAACTTAGTACTTACCCAGGAAAAGTTTGAGAATTTCAAACTGCGCCAACTCCTGGGTATCTATAAAAATAATCCCCTGATTCACCACAGACTCCAACTACACCTACCCATTCCCAATGGACCCAACAGCCAGTCGTCAACTCCCCCAGATGTGATGTGCCTTAAGCCTGACAGCACATCCTGCCCCAGCACCTCCACCACCCCACTTCCACGCCACCACCAAAACTGATACCTACCTGTCATGTCTGTACTGAAACTGGAAAAACCTGATGCTACCTGTCACCCTACCCCACCAATCCAACTGGCACCAGTTACCCACATCCCAACTGTCACGCTCACCCATGTACCATCTGTTATTCTACCTATTTAGAACCCGATAGCCTACCCACTTCAACCACCTTCTTCTGTACCTCACCTATTCCCCAACCCACCTGGCACACTTATTCACAACACCCTGCCAGCTTCGCCCACCATCTACTTTTGAACCCTTCCCACCTGGCACCCTATTGCCTACCTGACTCAACCACCAACCCTCTCACCTCCCAGACACTCCATGCCCTAACCCACCTGGCAACACACGGTACGCTCTTTCCACATCATTACTCTCTCACTCACCTGCCATCCAACCACCCTCATTGCTCGACTCCCTAACCACGCTCTCATCTGTCACTCTTAACCCATAATCATGCTGCTCATTGTGATTGTCTATTTGACTGACGTGGGTCTTCAATGCAGTCTTTTACTTCAATTCCTGATAAAAGGCTTATGCCCGAAATGCCAATTCCCCTGCTCCTCGGACACTGCCTGACCTGCTGTGCTTGTGCAGCACCACGCTCTCGACTCTGACATTCATACTTGCACACATTACATTTATCAAGTATTTGTACAGCTTCCTGGCACATCCCACAATTATCCCAAAAAACTTCATACACAACAAGTTACAGTGAGTTGCAATCACTGATGTTGGGGAAGGTGGAGGGGGTTGTATCATCAGCAATTAAAGGAAATGTTCAGAAAAGAATGATTTAGAACCATAGAGATGTACAGGATGGAAACAGACCCTTCAGTCCGACTCGTCCATGCCGACCAGATATCCTAACCTAATCTAATCCCATTTGCCAACACGGCCCATATCCCTCCAAACCCTTCCCATTCATAAACCCATCCAGATGCTATTTAAATGCTGTAATTGTACCAGCATCTGCCACTTCAGCTGGCAGCTCATTCCATACACATACCACCCTCTGAGTGAAAAGATTGCCCCTTGGGTCTCTTTTATATCTTTCCCCTCTCACTCTAAACCTATGCCCTCTAGTTCTGAGCTCCCTGACTCCAGGGAAAAGACTTTGCCCATTTATCCTATCCATGCCCCTCATCATTTTGTAAACCTCTATAAGGTCACCCCTCAGCCTCCGACGCTCCAGGGAAAACAGCCCCAGCCAAAGTTCAGCCTCTCCCGAAGGCTCAAATCCTCCAACCCTGGCAACATCCTTGTAAATCTTTTCTGAACCCTTTCAAGTTTCACAACATCTTTCCGATAGGAAGGAGACCAGGATTGCACGCAACCTTCCAACAGTGGCCTAACCAATATCCTGTACAGCCATAACATGACCTCCAAACTCCTGTACTCAATACTCTGACCAATAAAAGAAAGCATACCAAATGCCTTCTTCACTATCCAATCTACCTGCAATTCCACTTTCAAGGAGCTATGAACCTGCACTCTAAGATTTCTTTGTTCAGTAGCACTGCCTAGGACCTTACCATTAAGTGTATAAGTCCTGCTAAGATTTGCTTTCCCAAAATGCAGCACCTCACATTTATCTGAATTAAACTCCATCTGCCACTTCTCAGCCCATTAGCCCATCAGGTCAAGATTCCATTGTACTCTGAGGTAACCTTCTCCGCTGTCCACTACACTTCCAATTTTGGTGTCATCTGCAAACTTACTAACTGTACCTTTTATGCTCGCATCCAAATCATTTATGTAAATGACAAAAGGTAGAGGACCCAGCACCGATCCTTGTGGCACTCCACTGGCCTCCAGTCTGAAAAACAACCCTCCACCACCACCCTCCGTCTTCTACCGTCGAGACAGTTCTTTACCCAAATGGCTGGTTCTCCCTGTATGCCATGTCATACAACCTTGCTAACCAGTCTCCCATTAGGAGCCTTGTACAACGCCTTACTAAAGTCTACATAGATCACATCTACCACTCTGCCCTCATTAATCCTCTTTGTTACCTCTTCAGAAAACTCAATCAAGTTTGTGAGGCATGCTTTCCCAAGCACAAAGCCATGTTGACTATCCCTCATCAGTCCTTGCCTTTCCAAATACATATAAATCCTGTCGGTCAGGATTCCTTCCAACAACTTGCTCACAACTGATGTCAGGCTCACTGGTCTATAGTTGCCTGGCTTTTCCCTACCATTTTTTAACAATAGTGGCACCACGTTAGCCAACCTCCAGTCTTCTGGCACCTCACCTGTGACTAGCGATGATACAAATATCTCAGCAAGAGGCCCAGCAATCACTTCTCTAGCTTCCCACAGAGTTCGAGGGTATAGCTATTTCTCAATTGCCTGCTGACTGCTAGGGGGTCTATAATGCAATTCCAATAAAGTGATCACCCCTTTCTCATTTCTCAGTTCCACCCAAATAACGTCCTTGGATGTATTCCCAGGAATATCCTCCCCAAGTAATGCCATGATGCTATCCCTTATCAAAAACACCACTCACCCTCCTCTTTTGCCCCCCTTTCTATCCTTCCTGTAGCAATTGTATCTTGGAACATTAAACTGCCAGTCCTGCCCATCCCTGAGCCATGTTTCCATATTTGCTATGATATCCCAGTCCCATGTTGTTCACCATGCCCTGAGTTCATCTGCCTTCCCTGTTAGGCCTCTTTTATTGAAGTAAATGCAGTTTAATTTATCAGTCCTACCTTGTTCTCTGCTGTTTTTCCTGCCTGTCATGACTATTTGACTCGCTCCCTTTCCCAATTGTACCTGATTGATCTCTTTCCTTAGTATCTCCCTGGGTCCTACCCCCACTCCTAACGAGTTGAAATTTTCCCGAGCCACTCAAGCAAATCTCCCTGCCAGTATATTAGTCCCTTTCCAATTCAAATGCAATCCATCCTTCTTGTACAGGTCACTTCTACCTCAGTAGAGATTCCAATGATCCAAAAATGTGAACCCTTCTCCCGAGCACCAGCTCCTCAGCCATGCATTCATCTGCTCGATCCTCCTATTCCTATCCTCACTAACTCGTAGCACAGGGAATAATTCCAATATTATTATCCATGAGGACCTTATTTTTAAATTCCTCCTTAGCTTTCTCTATTTTCCCTTCATAATCTCATCCTTTTCCCTTCTTATGATTGGCATGGACGCGTTGGACCAAAGGGTCTGTTTCCGTGCTGAATATCTCTAAATGACTGAAACATTAGCGTTTGCTGAAGTAGTCGGGGGAAGGAGCACACAGCAACATTGTAGTTAGCGTATTTTAGAATATGGATGGAGAGGATTTCTCAGGAGACGACTGTGGAGGAATCCTGAGAATGAGCAGCTTGCTCTCAATTCACTGCAACTGCTAAGGTTTTTGGTGAAATAGAGATGGCATATGTGTCGGATCCACTTTGAGCCACTACTTGACAATCAAGCATCAGTTTAAACCTTGTCTTTCACGACTCATTGGCATTTAGATAGCATAAGAACATGAATACACTTTTCACAGCATGAGTGTGCAGCCTTAACATTAAACAATTGTCACTGGGGCAGCCAAAGTTCACTCCCTAACCCTGCTGATTTTTTAAAAACATAATTAAATTCTTGTAATCTGTAGAATGCCAATGAATGATGAATATTGCAGTTAAAACTGACCCTGTGACAAATTATTAATATATACCTTTCTCAGAGCTCGATTGAGGTAGTTCCAATGACTGAGTGGAGCAAAGTAACCCTGACCCTTTATTTGAATAAATTATGCAAATTCACATGAGAAGACTGTACTCAATGATTGGTTTTACCACAACCATGGAATAAAGATAACGTGGCACATGTCCATGATTATGTTGGAAAATAGAAGTGCAAACATTGGGTTTAAGAGCTAAAAAACTGCTCAGAATAGAACAGCCTTGTATTTTATGCATCATGTCAAGTCCTTAAAACCTTCTGGTGTCACACATATTACTGACTGCAATCTGAAAACGGTCACTTTTACACAAATTTGCACAGTCCCAGAGACAGTAATTGAGCTGATTCACTCGTTAATATTTATATATGTCCTATTTACTGATGCAGGAACCTTGATCAGAATTCTTTGCTTTCAGTCAAGTGTGCATTATGGACTGGGCCAGATCATCTCATACCATTTCAAGAAGATAGCTCAGACCTTGCTCAGTGTTTTATGCAGGTATATAGTGGATATTCCAGGTGTGATGCAGATGGCCCAACCAGTTTTAAACAAAACACAATTTATTTATATACGAACAAAAGTAAACTGAATTTAGAACAATGTAACTATTTGAGAATCCAATCGCCTCTATCGCAACTTAATAATGCTGTTCCAAATACTTGCAACATCCCCATAAACACCCCTTGGCAATATCAATAAAAGCAAACACAGGTTCTTACATGAGAGATGTCAGAGAGAGAGAGGGATCAGCATGGAGCTATTCTTTGGGTCCAGCACCTTCTCTGGGTTCCTTGCTCAGGCTTGACCCATGGCTGCAAACAGGGCTGGAATGGTGGCTTTAGGGCTGGCATGGTGGTTCAGTGGTTAGCACTGCTTCCTCACAGCACCAGAGTCCCAGGTTCAATTCCAACCTTGGATGACTGTCTGTGTGGAGTTTGCACATTCTCCCTGTGTTTGTGTGGGTTTCCTCCCACAGTCCAAAAATGTGCAGATTAGGTGAATTGACCATTCTCCCCGTGTCTGAGTGAGTTTTCTCTGGGTGCTCCGCTTTCCTCCCACAGTCCAAAAATGTGCAGATTAGGTGAATTGACCATGCTAAATTGCCCATAGTGTTAAGTGCATTATTCAGAGTGAAATGGGTCTGGGTGGGTTAGTCTTCGGAGGGTTGGTGTGGACTTGTTGGGCTGAAGAGCCTGTTTTCACCTGTAAGGAATCTAATCTTAGTTTTAAGGGTGGCACAGTAGCTCAGTGGTTAGCACTGCTGCCTCACAGCAGCAGGGACCTGTGTTCAATTCCTGCCTCGGGCAACTGTCTGTGTGGAGTTTGCACATTCTCCCCATGTCTGCATGGGTTTCCTCCGGTGCTCCGGTTTCCTCCCACAATTCAAGGATGTGCAGGTTAGGTGAATTAGCCATGCTAAATTGCCCGTAGTGTTAGGTGTAGGGGAATGGGGCTGGGTGGGTTGCTCTGTGGAGGGTCGGTGTGGACTTGTTGGGCCAAAGGGCTTGTTTCCACACTGTAGGGAATCTAATTTAAAACAGCCAGACTGCTAAAACCAAACCAAACCAGAGAAAAGCTGAGCTGGGAGAAATGACCAGTCCCCTTTCATTGTACAACATTTTTTTTAAAACTTGAAAGCCCTTTTCCTGGGGCAGTATCTGCTAGCTATAATCAAATTGGCCCTAAAACCCATACAAACTAGATACATTAGAACCTATGCATTTAAGACCCCTCACAAAAAAAAAGCCAAGGACAGAATAACTTTGTCAAAGGAGCAGCATAGTCACAAGTGTCATAAGACAAACTTCTTTTCCAGGTAGTGCTCACCTTGGAAAGCATCCAGAACACCGCACTTCCAGCAATTCAGTATTTCCTAAATATTGCAAAGACATGTGGACAAGTGAGCTCAGGGCCAAAACTGGGCATTCAATATTGATCCACAGCCAGAGAAATTAGGCCTGACGTAAAAAAACATATGTTGGTTCCAGAGACAGTGAAAACCAATATCAATAGGTCACAAAGATTCAGGGGGAACCAGCCCAAGGGGTATCAATCAGACTTTCTGGCAACTTTACTGCCTGAGTATGTACACTTTATATTTCCTGTGGCAACAATAAAAAGTGTCAGTGCAAGCTCTTTGGATGAGTAGAATTCAGCTCATGACCCCCTCTGCCAACGTACACAGAATATTCTGGAAAGCGAGAGGTGATAGGAAAACACAGCTGGACATTATCCCCTCAGTGCAGACTCAGTGTATCCTCAGCAAAGACTTGATCTGACCCAGCAGTGGAGTCAGTTGGAGAAAGACAGAGAGAGAAAAAGAGAGAGAGAGTAAGAGTAGATCTGCCCTGATCCCGGCAAGATCCACCATTGTGGAAGAGATCCCACCCTCTGTTGGAGAGGAAAGAGATTCCAAAGGTCCAGTTTAAACATGTGGATTATCGAAGGTAATATCTTTTCTCAGACAGGTTGAGCTCGCCAGAGAGTAAATATTGTGGGAATTTAAGAAATGTTCACATCGTGTTTTAATAAGGAATATTTTGTTAATAAAATTGAGTTGAACCGCAAACCAAATTCTGTGTCCCTTTGCCTGCCTCACTGACAACAGCACTTGGGAAAGTGTTTTTAATACAGCAGCTGGTCAAAGCGTCCAAAGCATAGACAAAAATATCAGCGAAGGCCACATGCTCAAGCTTTGCCTTGAAGCTTTAATCGAAAATATTCTGACTCAGACAAAAAAAAATCAATGGAACCAAGCTCCGTAGCTTAACCATCACAATCATACGGGATGATCAGAGGAATAGATAGAGTAGACAGTCAGAAACTTTTTCCCCGGGTACAACAGAGTGTTACAAGGGGACATAAATTTAAGGTGAAGGGTGGAAGGTATAGGGGAGATGTCAGGGGTGGGTTCTTTACCCAGAGAGTGGTGGGGGCATGGAATGCGCTGCCCGTGGGTGTGGTAGAGTCGGAATCATTGGCGACCTTTAAGCGGCATTTGGATAGGTACATGGATGGGTACTTAATCTAGGTTAGAAGTTCGGCACAACATTGTGGGCCGAAGGGCCTGTTCTGTGCTGTATTGTTCTATGTTCTATGTTCTATGTTCATACCGTACAGTGATTTGCTGGAAAAGCACAGCAGCATCCAAGGAGCTGATGAATATTCCTGATGAAGGGCTTATGCCCAAAATGTCGATTCTCCAGCTCCTTGGATGCTGCCCGACCTGCTATGCTTTTCTAGCACTAGACTCTCGACTCTGATCTCCAGCATCTGCAGTCCTCACTTTCTCCTTCCCGTATGATGATTTGTTTAAGTATGCTAAACCTTTGTACTTAATGGTATGAATGACATTGGTGCCTTCATTCTGGAGACAATTGAGGAGACTAGAGGCAATGGTAGTGATTTTCAGCAATCACTGAAGTGAGGAAGGGTCCAAGAGTACTGCAAAATGACTCATGTAACATCCCTGTTTAAGAAGGGAGGAAGGCAGAAGACATAAAATTATAGGTGAGTTAGCCTGACCTCAGTCATTGGTAAGATTTTAGAGTACATTCTGAAGGATGAGTCTGCAGAGTATTTGGAAAAATACTCTGATATAAAATAGGGCTAAGCCAGCATGGATTTTGTCAAGGGGAGGTCATGCTTGACAAAACTATTGGAATTGTTTGAGAAGGTAACGAGTAAACTGGACAACGGGGAGCCAATGCATGTGATCTATTTGGATTCCCAGAAGGCATTTGATAAGGTTCTGCACAGGGAACTGCTAAATGAGGTATGAGCCCATGGTGTTGGGGGCAAGGTATTGGCATGAGTGGAGGATTGTTTGGTTGACAGAAGGCAGAACATAGGGATAAAGAAGTCTTTTTCAGGATGGCAGCCGGTGGCTAGTGAAATTCCATAGGGTCAGTAACAGGCTCACAACTAATGGGAGGCTGCAGAATAACGTGGACAGTCTAGCACAGTGTGCAAAGTAGTGGCAGATGAAAATACAACATGGGAAAGCATGAGGTTATGCACTTTAATAGGAAGAAAGTGATGCAGACTAATTTCTAAGTCAGGAAAGCTTGAGAAGTCTGAAGCATGAAGGCATTATGGAGTCCTTGTACAGGATTCTCTGAAGGTTAATATGCAGGTTCATTTGGTAGTTAGGAAGGCAAATGCAATGTTAACATTTATCTTCTGGAGTCACACATAAATCTGACTGCAATCTAAAACCAGTCACTTTTACACAAACTTACGTATTCTAATACTTATGCATTCTCTGTCAGAACCTGGTCAGACTGTTTGGAATATTGAGAGCAGTTTTAAGCCCCATATCACACTAAGGATGTGCTGGTGCTGGAGGCAGACCAGAGGAAGTTTACAATAATGATCCTGGGGATAAAGGGTTTGTCATATTAGGAATGGTGAGGACTCTGGGTCTATACTTGCTGGAGTTTAAAAGGGTGAAGGGGGATCTGATTGAAACTTACAGAATATTGTGAAGCTTGGATGGAGTGGAAATGGAGAAGATGGTTCCACTGGTAGGAGAGACTCGGACCCAAGGGCAGAGTCTCAGAGGGGAAGGACAACCCCTTAAAACTGACAGGAGGAGGAATTTCTTCATGCAGAGATGGTTAATCTGGGAAACTCAAAGCTGCCGAGGGCTGTGGAGGCCAAGCTATTGAGTGTAGTTAAGACAGAGATAGATACGTTCTGCTTGATAAGGGGATCAAGGGTTATGGGGAAAAGGTGGGAGACTGCAGTTGAGAAACATATCAGCCAATGATCAAATGGCAGAGCAAATCCAATGAGCTCAGTGGCCTAATTCTGTTCCTCTACCTTCTAATCTTTTTTGCTCTTGGATTGATTTTGGAAATAAATAAAGCAAAAATGTGAAAATGTGTTCCATGTCCACCTTCTATGAATAGTTTTATGGATGGCACTTTGATATTTTACTGTAATTTCTGAGTCCTATGATCCTGCCCCTCTAGCTCCCTGATGAAGGAACAGCACTCTGAAAGCTTGTACTTCCAAATAAACCTGTTGGACTATAACCTGATGTTGTGCGATTCTTAGTTTTATACTATTGCACAAAGTCAAGGTGAACCCAGATGATCAACCTCCCTCTTAATATGTCGAAAGGTGAGGCTTAACCTTAATCACAACAGTAAAGTCTTCTGTGGGCTTTCAGCACAAGTGTTCCAATACAAAATGAAGTTGTGGTCAATATGGTACATCAAATTGCCATGTATTGCTGAGACAAATGTGTATTGGCTCTTTTTGCAACAAGGGCTCATTTCAATCGAGGTGTGATTCAATTCTGGGATCCAAGAGGTGAAAGGATTTGTTTCAACCTTATAAAGTTCCCCAATCCTTCTCTAATCTAAAAGAAAACAGAAATTGCAGGGTCTGGTAGTCTATGGAGCACAAGCAGAGTTAACATTTCAAGTTGGGGAACCTTTCTTCAGACCTGACAGTAGCTCAGAAAAAATGGCATAAATGATGAAGACAGAGGTTCGGGGACTCAGTGGAGGGAAGGGGTGGGGTGGGGCTGAGGAGTAAGTGCATAGTTGGATATGGAGTCCAGAGGAAGAAACAGAAAGGAATCGACAATGGTAAGCCAGCGAGAAAGAAAAACTGTTAATGGCGATCCCAAGTAGGTGAAAGTGGGTTGGCAGTGCTAAAAGCTGCTCATGTGATGACACGGTTGTCGGGTTGGGGAAAGAAAATAGAACGGGGTGCTCTGGCTCAAATTATTGAACTCGATATTGAGTCCTGAAGGTTGCAAGGTCAGTCCCCCAAGTAGAAAATGGCATGCTGTACTTCCAGCTTGTATTGAGCCTCATTGGAGCATTGCAATAATCTCGAGACAGAGATATAGGCCAGGGAACATGGTGATTGTGTTGAACTCATTAACCTTCTTTAATCTGCTTGTATTGAATCATAATTCAGTGCGAATCCCATACTACAATCTATACATTTCCATTCAGTTTTCTCAGTGTGAAGCCATTTTGTCTAAATAGGCTGTCAGGAGTCATAAAAAGTGATATCAGAACATTGAAAGCCATTTAAAGTCTTTCTTTTCAACACTGTAGTTGCTGAAGATTGGAATATGGTGGTATAATTTGTTTTACTGGAATGCAAATACAGCATCGCTGTTCTAATTGTCTTTCTTTTTCTGGCAAGGTTCATGATATCTCATGTTTCTTATTACAAGCAGAGCAAGGGAACAGATTGAAAAATGATGCCCATTAGTCCACAAACATTTGTTAGCACATACAAATTGACAATAATGCTGGATAAATGATATACGTGGGGTGGGTGGCTTGATACAAAATTGAGTCTAATTCCCTCGCCAAGTGCAATTTATGACAATATTCAGTTGAAATTGCTTCCCCGTACAGCTGTCCTCAGAAAATCAACAGTTTCAGTAGAAGTGAATGTCACCACAGCCTATATTTACTATTTTAGAATATCAATGTCTAATATACATGCTCTATTTGAGCAGAATAAGCTGTGAAAAGAAACTACTTCATCAGCTTATCAATATTTCATAAGTTAGTCAATGTTGGTGGTAATAGCTGAGAACTGTACTTCAAAAGGGGTAAGATGTTTGATTTTTGAAAATGTTGATAGCTAGGCCTGAGGAGTCAAAGATTCATTACATTAAAGATGTAATGCAGAGAGTGGTGGGTGCATGGAATGTACTGCCAGCAGTGGTAGTAGAGTCAGAGACATTAGGGACAATTAAGTGTCTGCTGGACAAGCACATGGATGGTAGTAGATTGAAGGCTGTTTAGGTTAGGTTGATCTTCGATTAAGATAAATGCACGCACAGCATCGTAGACTGAAGGGTCTGTACTGTTCTATGTTCTACGTTCCATGACTCTATGACATATAAAGGAACCAAATGATTGAACATAAAATATGGAACATATACGACCCATGATGCATTACCCAGAAGCTTTTACAAAAGATAGACAATCTATTGTGGCAGCAACTGCATGAAGCATATTTCTAACAATTTACCCATCTATGCTCAAGTTTATCACAGCAATCTATCACGTGTTCAAACTTGGCACCACAAGAGATCCCATGTCAGCTTGATGAACTCCACTACCTAAACATCACATTACAGGCCTGCATTAGGAAATGTCACTTGCTATCGAGATCTGTGCTGTATAAATTACACGTTGCCATGGCACCACATAATAAACAAACCATTTATCTTAATCTTCTATCAGTACAGAATAAAGAGTACAGAAATGCCACAGAATACCATTATATAGTTTCTGTGTCATTTAAGAAACAGCATTTTTTTTAACTTGAGTGTTAGATTTACTGACCACAAACTATAAACCAGAATTAGGAAACTTCATTGTGGACACATTAGGCTGAATGACTTCCTTTCCTGATGTAAATCTCTATTGTCTATGATCAAACAATTTAACTCAACCATTCAACAAGAGGGAAAAATAGGGGAGAAAAACAATCAGTACACCACAAATCTGACTAAATTCAGATTCACACAAGGTAGAGTGATCAGATCAATGACTCTGTTCACTCCATCTAACTCCTGAATACTTTCAGTCCATCCATCACTGGTCTACTGTGGTTGCAGTGTGTATCATTGATTAGATGCATGAGAACATCTTGCCAAAGCTCCCTCAACAGCAACTTACAAGCCTGCAAACTCCAACTCGGAGAAAGGCAATAGCAGTAAGTGCATAGAGAAGCTACAATCTGCAAGATCCATCACCTGTGAACTCTCTAAACCTACTTAGCCCTCTATTTCTTCCTGGAATCTTTCAACTCCACCTTCAATAGAGTGAGGAGGCACGTCTTCAACTTAGTGAGCTGTGCAGGAGGCAGAGGCCCTGACTGTACAGTATTCCTTAAATACTGTACTCGAGAAAGAGTCAACCTTGGATTCTGTGTTCAAGCACGAGTGTGAGAATTAAAACTGAATCTCTGTGACTTAGAGGTGAGTGTATTACCAGTTGAATCATGCTGACACAACAATATCTGATCAACTTGTGATTTCTTCTTCAAAAGCATCGTGTTTTTTTTGTTTAGAGGATGCTTCACAGTGGAAAATGCTAAAAGAGAGTAAGGCCATTAAAGCTTACAACACCGATGGTGGTGATCAGGCGGTTTTATTTGTGTCAGTTCTTGACTGGAACAACTCAAATTTAATTCCTCAACCCTCTGTTTTGCCAAAGCCCTTTACCTTCCTTAATTTCAAAGCTTTAAGCAAAGTTCCCTTAAAGGGTGCAATGGTCTCTGCCTTGGTCACCCTCTTTGGAAAACACAAAATATTCATGAGGCAGAAATAACTGGTTAAAAAAAAAATAGGTCTCTTTCCACCTTCTAACTATGTCACCTAATGGTGTCTTGAGGGGTCAAGCTGTTTGATTGACTCTAATAGGGATGGGGTGAAAGATATTTGTCATAGATAGATATTAATCATCTGATGTTGTCATCTGGAAAGGGTTAGTGAAATAATAAATCTTGCGGAGTCACTGAGGCACTTCCTGTATAGGTAGAGGTCTGGAGATGATTTGCCTGATAATCCAACAATGTCTCACCATGCCTGGTGGGAGTGGTTTGTGGCAAACTGTGTGGTACTGGAGGGGAAAAGAATTGGCTTCCAATAAGCCCTTGTCATATGTTGGCTTAGGTTTGATGCAGCCCACCAGCAAAAAAAAATCAGCGAAGAAATGAGTGCATTTTAACAGGCTGCGCAGCCCCAAACTGCACTGCAAAACTGAGTCAATTGGCAATGTGTTGAAACTTCAGTGTCTCACTTGAAAAGGTTGGGAACTGTCACCATCGCAATGGGATTGTGAGGCTCACCAGGTTTGAAGTGCACCATCAAAACCATGACAGGGGACGAGGCAGTTGGACTTGTGGTCTCAGAATAATCAGGGAGTGTCAAGACATTAAGACAGACAGGATTTCTGTTAGGCAGTGTGAGTAGCGGTCTTGCTCAATTTCTTCCCCCAATTCTAGCCTTGTCTCTCCTACTTTTTTTAACCTATTGTTTAATTTTCTGTGAAGACATATGAACTGGTCTTCCAAGGACCAATTGCACGTGTGTTTCAGTGGGCAATATTCACAGCTGCACTGAACAGACAGGAACTATGCAACACATCCGCCTGAGCAGTCGCCTAGTCAAGCAGAATGGCAAACTGGGTCATAGACAAAGCCTCAATTGCAATTAACATCTGGGAAAAATAATACAATAGGAAACATTACATGGAAGCAGACATGTACACCTGAAACATTTTCGGATCTCTGGCGCTGTGAAGCAGCAGTGCTAACCACTGTGCTACCGTGCCGCCCAATTAACATCTGGGAAAAATAATACAATAGGAAACATTACATGGAAGCAGACATGTACACCTGAAACATTTTAAAATAATTTAATGCTGATCAGTAAAGGTCAACTCAAATTAATGCTAGAGAGAGGGAAAGAGAGAGAGAGAGAAAGAAAAGGAAACAGAATATCTCATGTAAAAATGGAAGATATAATGTCTACTGGCATATTGGCATAACAGTGAATGCACAGTAACAGCCCATGATGAGGAATTGGGTAGCTGATATCCACACAGAACCATTTGATAAGATTAACCAGCAAATTGGAGGGCATAGGTTTAGGGTAAGAGGGGAAAGATGTAAAAGAGACCTAAGTGGCAATATTTTCATGCAGAGGGTGGTACATATATGGAATGAGCTACCAGAGGAAGTGGTGGAGGCCGGTACAATTGCAACATGTAAAATGGATGGGTATATGAATAGGAAGGATTTGGAGGGATATGGGCCGGGTACAGTCAGGATGGACTGGATTGGGTTGGGTTATCTAGTCGGCATGGACGAGTTGGACTGAAGGTTCTGTTTCCGTGCTGCACATCTCTGTGACTCAATGACTCTAAATTGAAATTCACTAGTTTACAAAAGATACTAGCAATGAAGAGAGAGTCAACTATCTCCTTGTTTGGACAGGAGACAAGGAATTAATTTATTTAACAGCTGGGTGCTTGCTGGAGAAGATCGCAGAAACCCAGGGAAAAATAATGTTTTGGAAAATTGAGCACCCATCTCGAACCAATGTCAAATAATTAGATCGACTCGATGAATTTCAAGACTGAACAGGATTTCAATATAAACAGGAGTTAAGTAAACTTATTGACAACCTTGTCATAAAATTACAAGCTGTAGCCAGAAAACCTAAGTTCAAGGGAACAATGAATTTTCATTTCGGAAGTACAGAAACACTAACTGGAAAAAACAAATTTATAATATCACAGGCTGGTGACACTATCTAAGCACATGGAGAAATGAGCAGGCACAATGTTCAGCACCGTTCAAAACTCCTTGAATATTGGAAAACTGGATAATATCCAAGCCTGGGCTGACAAGTGGCAAGTAACATTCGTACCACACAAATGCCAGGCTATGATGATCTCCAATAAGAGACAATCTAACCACCGCCTCTTGACATTCAATGGAGTTACCACCACTGAATCTCCAACTGTCAACATCCTGAGGCTTATCATTGACCAGAGACTCAGCTGGGTATACCACATAAAAACAGTGTCGACAGTAGCAGGGTGGAGGCTTGGTATTCTGCAATTAGTAACTTAAATTCCTGATTCCCCAAAGATTGTTCACCATCTATAAGGCACAAGTCAGGAGTATGATGGAATACTCCCCACTCATGAGGATGAATGCAGCTGTACCAACACTCAAGAAGCTTGACACCATTTAGGACAAAGCAATTTGCTTGATTAGCACTTTATCAACAAATGTTCACTCGCTCCACCACCCACATTCAGTAGCAACAGCCTGCATTATCACAAGCAGCACTGCAGAAATTCATCAAAAATCCTGAGACAGCACCTTCCAAACCCACGGCCATTTCCATCTAGAAGGACAATGACAGCAAATACATGGAAACACCGCCACCTTGAAGTGCGCCTTTAAGTCACATCATCCTGACTTGGAAATATATCACCGTTCCTTCACTGTCGTTTGGTCAATATTCTGGAATTCCTTCCCTAATGGTATTGTGGGCCAAACTACAGCACATAGGTTGCAGCGGTTCAAGGAAGCAGCTCTCAAGCGCAAGTAGGGACAGGCAATAAATGCTGTCCCATTCAGCGATTCCCACATCCCATGAGCAAAATTAAAAAAAAGACACAGTCTACTTAAATTACTAGGCTGCAGTTAATCCAAATAAAGATAACATGGTTGATGCGGTAAAACAACACAAGAAAATATACTGAGCTTGCAAGGGCTGTAGGCAACCACATGTATTCACCAGCAGATGGGTTAAGCTGTGCATTTGTGGTAAAAAAACAAAGATCTGCAAAACCAAAAAGGAATAACGTGATCCAAAAACTGAAATTCTTGGAGAAATTCAGTAGACTTGTCAGCATCGACGGGAAGAAAACAAAATTAACATTTCAAGATTGATGACTCATCTTCAGAACTGATCACAGCAAAGAAAATGTCGTCTTTATGCTGAAAACAGGATGGACAGATGAGGAGAGGTGCTATAAAGAAGTAACTGGACACATGAAGATGGGGTCCAGAGAGAGACAGAGAGACAGAGAGAGAGAGAGAGAGAGAGAGAGAGAGACAGGACAGAGAGAGTAATATGAAAGGATTCAATAGGCAATTATACATAGTTAGGCAAGGACAGAATGCCAGCTGACTCAGTGATCATGAGAGCGAAGAGGCAGAGAGAATGGGTATGCGAATGGGTATGGGAATGCAAGCAACTTATGGCATCTTATAATATAGACTTGGTGACCTATATGGACTTCAGTAAGGCGTTCGACAAAGTTCCTCATAGCAGACTGGCTAGCAAGGTTAGATCATACACAGTAGAGGGAGAATTAGTTATTTGGATGCAGAACTGGCTTGAAGGTACAAGACAGAGGGTGGTGGTGGAGGGTTGTTCTTCAGACTGGAGACTTGTGACCACCTGTGTGCCATGAGGATTTGAGCTGGGTCCGCTGCTTTTCATCATTTATATGCATGATTTGGATGTGAATGTAGGAGGTATAGTTAGTAAGTTTGCAGATGACACCAAAATTGCAGGTGCAGTGGATAATCAAGAAGTTTTCCTCAGAGTATCATGGAATCTTGATAAAATGGGCCAATGGGCCAAGGAGTGGCAGCTGAAGTTTAATTTAGATAAATGTGAGGTGCTGCATTTTGGAAAGGCAAATCAGGGCAGGGCTTATACACTTAATGGTAAGGTCCTGGGCAGTGTTGCTGAACAAAGACACCTTGGAGTGCAGGTTCACAGCTCCTTGAAAGTTAAGTCACAGGGAGACAGGACAGTGAAGAAGGAGATTTGTATGCTTGCCTATTTTGGTTAGAGCATTGAGTGTAGGAGTTGGAGGTCATGTTGCAGGTGTGCAGGACATTGGTTTGGCCACTCTTGGAATATTGCGTGCAATTCTGCTCTCCTTTTCTCTTATCGAAAGGATGTTGTGAAAATTGAAAGGGTTCAGAAAAGATTTACAAGGATGTTGCCAGGGTTAAAGGGTTTAAGCTATAAGGGTAATTTTCTGTGGAGTGTCAGAGGCTGAGGCATGACCTTATCAATAAAATCATGAGGGACATTGATAGGGTAAATAGTCAGGGTCTTTTCCCCAGGGTGGGGAAGTCCAAAACTATAGGGCATAGGTTTATGGTGAGAGGGGAAAGATCTAAAAGGGACCTAAGGGACAATGTTTTCACGTAGAGGGTGATGCGTGTATGGAATGACCTGCCAGACGAAGTGGTGGAGGCTGGTACAATTACAACATTTAAAAGGCATCTGGATGGGTATGTGATTAGGGAGGGTCCAGAGGAATGTGGGCCAAATGCTGACAAATGAGACTAGACTTATTTAGGATAACTGGTCAGCATGGACAAGTTGGACCGAAGGATCTGTTTCCGTGCTATACATCTCTATGACACTAATTGGACAAATTGTGGGTGAGAATTGGTTGACTGTGCTAAAAGTCAATGATAGGACCAGGTGTGGGGGGATTTGAAAAACATGGAAGGACATAATCAGGCTTATAGCTGTTGAATTCAATATTGAATTCAAGAGGCATAAGGCTCCAAAGTGAAAGAGGAGATGGTGTTCTTCAAAGTTGCACTGAGGCTCATTGGACCACTGCAGCTAACTTGAGACAGAAATATTTATGTAGTGTGTTAAAATGGCAGGTGACTGGAAGCTTGGAGTCATTTTTACAGACAGAAATTGTTCTTTGTCAACCACCTTTTCCAAGCTGCCATCAGTTCTGATGAAGAGTTACTGGACGCGAAACGTTCTCCAGTAATTTTGTTTCATGTATTGTGCAATCAAGGAAGAGCTAGAACTAACTAGCCAGGAACCAGTTGTATATGTAGGTGTTCCATTAGTCCATGCTTATAGCTGCACTGGAGAATCGGGTCTGTGGAACATACAAGTAAGACCTCTTGAATCACAGTTGTACTGTTCCTCCCCTGACCTGGCAGGCTTGGTTCAACTCCTCCAGTGGCATGTAATAAAATTTGAACAGATTGATTCAAGGAAACATGTAACACAATAACAGTCTAAGCTATCTCCTGTCCAGTCAGCTTGACGAGTTGGATTGAAGACAAAGAGCTCTAAATTTAGTAAGCCGAAAAGTGTGATAATTTAAAACATTTGGGATGCAACGAGGAGAAATAACACACCTAATGTAGTGTCAGCTACCTAAGACACTGCCCACTGCCAATTTGATACTGAAAAACAATCGCTTGGGATTCTGGTGTCATTAGGCACCCAGCTAGCCTGGTCTCTGCTCTTGCCTGTCGGTCCTGACGTTTATCTCTCTGGTTTCAGGCAGGGAAATGCCCCGTGGTATATAAAGTGGTCGAGCTAGGTGTTGAAAAGGCCTGATCTCACAAAACGTCAGATGGGAATTACAAATCCACCTGACTTCACCATTACAGCTGAAAGTAGCTTGAAAGTCAGCTGGAAACTGGAGATTGGGCAGTTTAGGCCTACACTCTCTAGAATTTAGAAGAATGAGAGGAGATCAAATTGAGGTTTGCTAGATGATAAAAAGTGTGGATAAAATATATGTGGAACAGACGCTTCCTCTTGTGGGGCATTCTACGACAAGAGGTCATTGTCTTAGTATAAGGGGTAGCAAATTTAAAACAGAGCTGAGGAGAAACTCCTTCTCCCAGAGGGTTGTGAATCTGTGGAATTTACCAGCCCAAAGTGTGGTGGATGCTGGGACAGTGAATAAATTTGAGGAGGAGTCAGACAGACTTTTAATTTATAATGGATTGAAGGGATCTGGGGAGAAGGCTGGAAAATGGGGCGGAAAAAACTTACCAGCCATAATCAAATGGCGGAGCAGACTATATGGGCCGAATGCCCTAATTCTGCCCCATATACCTAATGAACCCATGAACTTATGAAACTAGCCGGGAGTAACAAATGAGCAGACAGCTGAAGGGATGGTATCACTTTCCCTGCGCAGGTGCTCACTCTGTTGAGTCCTGAGTCTGTGCTTGGGACTTAGAGCCAATAGAGAAGGGACATTCCTCATCTAAAAAGAGCTTAGAAGTTCCAAAGATCCAAAAGGTCAAAACATTAATGGACTAACCCACTGCATCCCTGAGCAACTTGTGTAGTTTGAAAACATAAATCTCATGCTTACTTAAATAGTGTTTTACATCAATTGTTTTTGACACTGTTAAAAATCACACAATACCAGGTTATAGTCCAACAGGTTTATTTGGAAACACCAGCTTTCAGAGCGCTGCTCCTTCATCAGAAGGTTGTGAAGCAGGACCATAAGACACAGAAAAAGATTACAGTGTTATGCAAGTAAAATGATATATTTCACAAACCCAGATTGTTGTTAAGACCTTCATCTTTTAGAATGAGTTACAGGTTTCGGTTCATTCATATGAAAATACAGGAACTTCATATAAGTCACATTCTCAAGATAACAAGGTTTTATTAAGAAAAAAAGGTGATATCTCAGCTAGACAATGCATTAAAGGTGTGAGGCCAGAATCTGTCTATATCCTACACTGGTTCTATTTCCAAAGTGGAATTTGCAAAATATTATATGGATTGACTGTGAGCATTGACTGCCTACAGTTGTGCATTTTTTGAGCAAAATAGAATGTATCTGCAAATATAATTCTGCAAATACAAATTCACCCCATGGACTTATATGTGTACGTGCGTGCAGGGGAGAGAGAGAGAGAGAAAAAAAATGTATAGTGTAGTGGGATCACCTATAGTGTGACATGAACTCAAGGTCCCGGTTGAGGCCATCCTCATCCTCACTACACTACACACTCTCTCTCTCTCACACACACAATCTCAGAAGAAGTTCTGGGATTTACATATTAATAAACTGAAACCTGTTCTAAAAGATGAAGAAATTATCAATAACCTCGGTTTGTTCAACATATCATTTTACTTGCATATCACTGTAATCTTTTGCTATAAATTCTGTGTCTTATGGTCCTGCTTCATAACCACCTGATGAAGGAGCGGCGCTCCAAAAGCTCGTGCTTCCAATTAAACCTGTTGGACTATAACCAGGTGTTGTGTGATTTTTAACTTTGTCCAACCCAGTCCAATACCGACTCCTCCACATCATGTTTTTGATACTAGTATGATCCCAGTGTATTCAAAACACTCACTCTTCTTGCAGCTCAGTGCTACACAGCTCCATTTCAACAGTGTTGAAAGCAAATGCTGCATGCAAGAATCAACATAGATAATTAGAACTGTGCTCTTTTCATCGGTTTTGCTTTGGATTTGACAGGAGGGCTCATATTTCATCTTAAAATTCCATGACCTATGTCATTTTGACACTGTAAGCCAAACATTTCAAACCAACAAAGGAAATCAGTCACCTAAGTTGCTGCAATATGCACATTTTTGACTTGTTTTTGACAAATGCAGATAGCTCTTCAAGAATAATCAGTGCCAGCAATGTATCTGAAATTATGTTCAGCGAATAATGGTAATAGCCTTGTGAATACTCTTATTGCAGTTTTCCTACAGAACAATTGGAAATTTCCACATTCTTAGGCACTTTATAAGCTTTGAGAGAAGTACTGAGTGAGAAAAGGCCACAGAAATACACATATATTTCATGACATCCTGAAGTAGATCATTTCATCCAGGCTGATGGATGTGCAAGACAGGTAACGTTACATATATTATCTGAAGCCACATTCCGGAAGTATTGTACACAGTTGTGGAGGGGTTGGGAGTCTTCATTTTGAATTTGTGGATGGCAGGTAATAACAAATCAATAACCTACTTAATATCTTACATGAAATTGCACAGAGTAGACAGCACTGAAACAAAAGGTTCTTACAATGTGTTCATGTTGTCTCTATGTCTGAATCAGAAGGTATGGGTTCAAGTTCTGCCTGTTCCAGAGGTGTGTAATAAAATCTCTGAACAGATTCATAAGCAAAATATAGCACCGAAACAGAAGAGTCAATCCAAGCTGATGTTTACATTGTACATGAGAAACCTTGTGTAACTCTTTAAATAATTCTATACTTATTTTTCATATCTCAGCATGATCTTTTAATATCTCAGCTGATCTCAGTACTCAAGACATTGAACTATTTGCTGCATATGCTTTTGTGCAGTAATAAATTCCAAATTCTCACAGCTCACTGAGGGAATTTAAAAAAAAAACTTTTCTCCACGGATTTTTATCTTTTTTTTGTCGTGGGTTTCATTGGGTGAGTCAGCTTTTTTTACTCATCCCCAGTTGCATTTCAGAGACGGTGGTGAGCCGCTTTCATCCAATCACTGCAGCCGATTTGGCATGGGCAGACCCACAATGCCGTTAGTGAGAGTATTCAGGATTTTAACCCAGAAACACTGAAGGAACATTATCTTGTATTGGTAGTCCCAAGTTAATTCTACCCCACAGTTGAAAATGTATTCTTTCTCTACTCTTTCAAAGCTTTCTAATTTTAAAAGACCATGATCGGTCATGTGTCAGATTTCTCTTTTTTAATTCATTCTTGGGATTGGGCATTGCTGCATGTGTCAGCATTTATGGCTCATGCTTAATTGTCCAGAGGGCTGTTAAGAGTCAGCCTCTACTGAACCATCAAATAATTTCACTTGTGTACACAAATTTCTTAATAATTTGCATGTATTTTCTTGTCAAACTATTTTAAAAATATCCCTAAATTTGTGTTTATGAAGATGAGCACGATTTGATGAGTCTTCCTGAATCAGAACATCGATCAAAAAGTCTCACACTCTGACCTGGGATTTGGCCAGTTTCACGGGTTGATCTGACCCAAGCACATTGAGTCTTGAACCAGAGGGAAAGATTGTGGAAAACATGAACTTAAGTTGTTTTTTACATAACTCATTGGTTTCAAATTCCCCAATTGTTTGCTTCTGGTCAAACCATGATTGTGCTTATATGGTCAGTGGAGACTGTATCACCACATCTTTTAACTGTGACTTAGTGCCTTCTAAACAAGTCCAGAGTTTTAGCAGCTGTACAGTTACTCTTGGCAAAACTTAGTTATCGTATAGCTTCTGTCACTCTGACAAATTGCATGGGTTGTATTGTACAAGTATGCCAGAGACTTTGTGATACAACACAAAGAATAACAATTGTGTGGAGGGAACAAGATTGATACATCAATCAAGTGGCAACACTTCCTGTTGGAGAAGCAACAGAATTAATGTTCATTTTTCCTGGAACTCCTGACACACATCCACATGGCCAGGAACAGCTTCCCATGTGTATAAGAACTTGTGAACATGTGTACACTGAAGCTTGCTCGCATTGATGAGCCGGTGCCAGGACAGTGAGGCTGAAGCTCCTAGAGCCTTCTGAGTCTACACGGCCCACTTACACTGTTATCTCTCCCTCACCCTTTCCAATTGTAAGTAAACTCGAATTTGTTCAAATGCACCAGTTTTCCCCACTAGATTTCAGTCGTTTTATCAAAACATCGTTTACCCCATCATTTTCTTCATTTCACTTTGAGTTGGTGACAAAATGAAAAGGATTACACACATTGCTATCATTGACTTAGCCAGCTCTGTTCACTTAAAGTAAGGCTTGACAATGTAGATATGAGTCAATAGCTCCTCCATTTCCACATACTTTTTCACTGGAGCATAGCAGGTTGAGAGTTGACCTCATAGAGGTTTGTAAAATCACAAGGGGCATAGATAAGATAAATAGCAAAGGTCTTTGCCAGAGGGTGGGTGATTTCAAAACTAAGGGGTATATTTTTAAGGTGAGAAGAGAATAAATAAAAGGCACCTGAGGGGCAATTTTCTTTTTACACAGAGGGTGGTATATATGGAGAATGACCAGCCAGACGAAGCGATAGATGCAGGTGCAGTCACACATTTAAAAAAAACATTTGGATAGGTACATGCGTAGGAAAGGTGCAGGAGGATATGAGCCAAAGGTAGGCAAGTAGGATTTGTTTAGTTTGGGAATAGCACAGTGGCTCAGTGGTTAACACTACTGTCTCACAACAAAAAGGACTCAGGTTTGATCCCACCCTTGGGTGACTGCCTGTGTGGAGTTTGCATTGGTTTCCTGCAGGTGCTCCAGTTTCCTCCCACAGTCCAAAGATGTGCAGGGAAGGTGGATTGGCCATGGGAAATGGAGGGTTGCAGGGATAGGGTGGTGGGTCTGGGTGGGATGCTCTTTGGAGGGCTGGTGTAGCTTGCTTCCACACAGTAGGGATTCCATGATGCCATGAGTTGCACCGAAAGGTCTGTTTCTATGCTGTATGACTCTATCTGTGCCACCTCTGAATCCAACATGGGATTGGCAATATCAGCCAACTCAGGTTTTCATTTGCATTACAACACCTGACAAATCGTTAACTTACTGTCCAAGGTAATTGAGTGATGCGTAGGTCTCAGCTTTTGTATCATTTCTTTAAGCATGTGGTTCATAACCCCACATACACACAGAGGGACAGAATTCACTTCAGTCACTCAATGACTTGCTCAAAAATGTCACAATAAAATTCTCTGGTTAGGCTGATATAATTATTGCGACAATACTATGATATTAACAACATTTTGTCCTGTCTTTTTTTGAAGTGAGGTTTTGTGCCAAAGACCGCAAACTGTCTATTCAAAGTCAATAAAGTAAACAGCTTGTGAAGCCTTAGGTGTTTTTTAAAATTAAATGTTAGAACAATAAAAGCAGCATGAATGGGTGGGGTCAGGCTCACACAGATCCAGTTTTGAAGCAGGTTGTGGAAGCTACTACAACTCTCTCTCTGTTACAGCTAAAAACTTGCGTTCTCTTCCCATTTCGAGAATTGCATGTGACACAATCCATTTTACTGATTTTGCCTTTGACAAGGGTACATTTATGCAATGTTACAACATTGGAAGAGTTACTGTCCAGAAGTTAAATAATTTATTGTTCTCTTAAGTTTTCCAGTAGAGTAAAAGTTAGATCAGTTCCTCTTTCTTTTGTTTCTATTTCAACTGTAGGGCACAAATAAAGTGCGTTTTGCTTAAAGCTGAGTAGTGTCATCAATCAAATTATATCTGGAACACAGCACTTTACATTTGCTTTTAAATAAGATAAAAGTTAGGGTCTAGGCTATTTCCTTGATACATTTGAAGGGGGTTTGGTCTAGTCCGTAACATTATATTGCCAGACAGTGGTTGAATTATGGAACACTTGGCCTGAGAGAGTGGTGGAGGCAGGTATTCTCACAACATTTAAGCAACAACTGGATGAGCACTTAAAATGAGGACATCAGAGGCGAGGGACCGAGGATAGGTAAATGAGAATAGCACAATTTAGTTTTTCTTGGTCTGCATAGACATGGTGGGCTGAACAGTCTGTTCCTATGCCATATGACTGTGACATATTGCTGTTGACCTGGTCTCATATGTGTGAGAGACCAAGTGAGGACAGCAGATTTGCTTTCTTGAAGGACATTAGTGAACCAGATACGTCTTTACGACAACTGACAATAAGTACACAGTTGCCATTGGACCAGCTTTTAATTCCAGATTTTTATTGAATTGAAATTTCATTATTGTCCGTGATCTGGGGGTCAAACCCATGTCCCCTGAACATTATCCAAGTTGTATGGAATAGTAGTCCAGTGATAATACCATGATGCCACCACCTCCCCATTAAATGCGAATAGTCTACTTCTGCTCTTATGGCCTACAGTCTTAGGTTTGGACTTTCACTACTCTGGTCAGTTTTTTGCCCCAAGGTTACTGAGTACCCGAGTCAAATGAGAACTTCTTTGAAAGAAATAAGCATAGGTTGGGGAGTGGAAAACAAGGGAACAGAGAGCAAAAGAAAACAATGAGCATGCAGGTAAGTTGACCAGACAAAAGATGAACAACCCAGGACAAACTTTACAATCAGTTGGACAAGTATGGACTAATTATGGAATGCCAGCACAAATGTGACTTAACAGAAGTTCTGGAATTTACATATTAATGAACCGAAACCTGCAACTCATTCTAAAAGATGAAAGACTTAACAGCAATCTAAGTTTGTTCAAAGTTTGTGAAAAGATTTGTAGCTCGGGTGCTCGTTGTTGTGGTTCTGTTCGCCGAGCTAGGAATTTGTGTTGCAGATGTTTCGTCCCCTGTCTAGGTGACATCCTCAGTGCTTGGGAGCCTCCTGTGAAGCGCTTCTGTGATCTTTCGTCCGGCATTTGTAGTGGTTTGAATCTGCTGCTTCCGGTTGTCAGTTCCAGCTGTCTGCTGCAGTGGCCGGTATATTAGGTCCAGATCGATGTGCTTATTGATTGAATCTGTGGATGAGTGCCATGCCTCTAGGAATTCCACGGCTGTTCTCTGTTTGGCTTGTCCTATAATAGTAGTGTTGTCCCAGTCGAATTCATGTTGCTTGTCATCTGCGTGTGTGGCTACTAAGGATAGCTGGTCGTGTCGTTTCGTGGCTAGTTGGTCTTCATGAATGTGGATCGTTAGCTGTCTTCCTGTTTGTCCTATGTAGTGTTTTGTGTGGTCCTTGCATGGGATTTTGTACACTACATTGGTTTGCTCATGCTGGGTATCGGGTCCTTCGTTCTGGTGAGTTGTAGTCTGAGAGTGGCTGTCGATTTGTTTGCTGTTATGAGTCCTAGTGGTCGTAGTAGTCTGGCTGTCAGTTCGGAAATGCTCTTGATGTATGGTAGTGTGGCTAGTCCTTTGGGTTGTTGCATGACCTCGTTCTGTTGTCTTTCCCTTAGGCATCTGTTGATGAAATTGTGGGGGTATCCGTTTTTAGCGAATACGTTGTATAGGTGTTCTTCTTCCTCTTTTTGCAGTTCTGGTGTACTGTGGCCCTTTTGAATAGTGTCTTGATGCATCTTCTTTTGTGTGTGTTGGGGTGGTTGCTTTCGTAGTTTAGGACTTGGTCTGCGTGTGTGGCTTTCCTGTATACCTTTGTGATGAATTCTCCGTTCGGTGTTCTCTGTACCATCACGTCTAGGATGTGAACATCTAAGTTTGTTCAATATATTATTTTAATTGCATGATATTGTGATCTTTTGCTATAAATTCTATGTGTTATGATCCTACCCACTAGTTACCTGATGAAGGAGCAGTGCTCTGAAAGCTAGTGCTTCCAAATAAACCTGTTGGAATATAATCCAACTGTGCTGTGTGTTGTTTTACTTTGTCCACCCCAGTCCAACACTGGCTTCCTCCACATCAGCACAAACTTAAAAAGAGAAGGTCATGTTTAACTCAGTTATTTGCATTTTTGATAAGATAACAAATAGAATT
Organism: Chiloscyllium plagiosum; assembly: GCF_004010195.1. Lineage (NCBI taxonomy): Eukaryota > Metazoa > Chordata > Chondrichthyes > Orectolobiformes > Hemiscylliidae > Chiloscyllium > Chiloscyllium plagiosum. The sequence continues at coordinate 21,454,070 of NC_057711.1, read as the reverse complement.
GATCCGGGTAATGAAGTTGATCTGTTGTAAGAAGCCTTCCAAAAGGCAAGTGATAAAGTGCCACTTGAAATACTTGTGAAAAAACCCAACAAAGACGGCACTGTCCCAAACCCACATCCACTACCATCCAGAAAGAAAGGCAGCAGAAACATGGCAACACCACTTTCTGCAAGTTCCCCACCAAACATGACTTGGAAATATATTGCTGTATCCTCACTGTTGCTGGGTCAATATGGTCACTCTTTGACAGCATTATGGGTCTACTTACACCAAATGGACTGCAGTGGTTCAAAAGGAAACTTACCACTTTCTCAAGGGCAATGAGGATTGGGCAATAAATGCTGCCTCATCCATTAAATGAATGAAGAGTTATGGACCAGACCAAACTCCCACAAAATATATTCAGAAGATAGTGTAGAGCCAACCTTTTTCTTATTTTAAAGGGTGCATTCCGGATGCAATTCGATTGGTCAAACTACATGACGTTAAGCAAAGCACTCTTTATTCAGGTACTGTAGTTAAAATACAATAAAAGAATGAAGCAATTGGAATAACTAAACTCTACTGGAAAACCTAATGTAATAATAGATTATTTAACTACTAAACAGTAACAGTTACAATATTGTCCGATGCATGAACACGCCCTTAACAAAAGACAAAGGCAGTAAAATAGACTGTCTCTCATGCAATTCGAGCAGTAGGAAGACAACCGCCACCCCCTCCCCCTCCCCCAGCTTTGAGCTGTAACTAAGCGAGGAGTAACAGCTTCCAGAGCTAGCTTCAAGACCCCAGCAACTGCTAATGAGAAACTAAAACCAAAAATCCTGGTTCTGTGGGAGCTTGCCCCGCCTATTCAGGCTGCATCTGTTGCACTAACTTTAAAAAAAAAATCAAGGCCTCACAAGTTATTTACTCTGTGGGCTTTCAACAGACAGCTCTTAACCTCTGCCATAAAACCTCTTTGCAGAAAAAAAAACAGGACAAAAATACACCTCTTAAAGCAATGGTATTGTCACAAAAGATAGACTTGATTGTACAGATCACAAATGAAAACTGTGAGAAGGAAACAATACTTCAAAGTATTTCGAGACATAAACATGTTCAAAAAGATGTGGACAGACTGGTGAATGAGGCAGACAAATGGCTCATGACATTTGATGCAGAGAAATATGAAATTATTTGTTTTGCTGGGAACAACAGAGGCAAGATGAAATTCAAGGATACAAGGGCTGCAGAACTAAAGGGACCTTCCAGAATGTGTGTATGTGTAAATTATTTAATGTGGCAGGGAAGATTGAGAAAACAGTGAAGGAAGCAAATATTATCCTGGGCTTTATGAATTGGACTCGAAGAGTGTGGTATTGGAAAAGCACAGCCAGTCAGGAGAATCGAAGTTTCAGACATAAGCCTTTCATCAACTCTCCTGCTCCTCGGATGCTGCCTGACCGCCTATGTGCTTTTCCAGCTCTTCGACTCTGATCTCCAGCATCTGCAGTCCTGACTTCCTCCTTTATGAATTGGGGACTAGGGAAAAACAAGTTATAATAAGCCTGTATAAAATACTGGTTTTGTCACAAATGGAGTATTGCGTCCAATTATGGGCACCACAATTTACGAAAGATATGAAAGTATTAAAGAGGATGCATAAAAAATCTGCAAGAATTAAGTAGGTCATCCTTAGAACCAGCTCCATAGATATTTTGTAGAAATTGTGCTTGTTCCCTTTGAAGAGAAAATTAAGAGAAGACTTGATAAAGGCATTCAAAGTCTTGAAAGGCCCAGACAGACTAGATAGGGAGAGAGCTTTTCTATTGGCAGAAGGATTGAAAATTAGGAAACAGAGATTGGTGGAAAGTGGCAAGCGAAGCAATGGTGAGGAAAAGCTTTCTTTATGCAACAAGTGGTTAGGTTCTCTCATACAATATTTTGAGAGTGTGGTCAAGGCAGATTCAACTAAGGTCTTCAAAAAAACAATGAATAATTATCTGAAGCCAAAGAAAATTCAGTCTATAGGAAAAAGTAGGCAAGTGGCACTGGGTAAGTTGTTCTTGTAAAAAGCAACATGCACACAATGGACTAAATGGCCACTTTGTGACTGTAACCATTCAATGATTTCATGAATTCTAGCCAATCTATTGTGTCTCTTTTTGATGACTTAGCAGCTGAAGAAAAATTATTGCATTCTTGTTACTGATTTTGAAATAGGCCAGACCTGTTTGGAGGCTAAGATTGTGTTAAGTTAAAGGAATCAGATATATTTATGGTATTTCATAGCAGCCCTTCAATCATTGCTACTTTTAAAATAATATGACAAATACTTCCAGCGAAGCAAATTCTTCTCTTTAAAAAAAAGAGAAATAAAGCTTTTCAAAGAGCAATTTGCGAGTTCAAATCCCTAATTAACTGTAAAGTATACTAAGCATGATGCCATCAGACTTTCCTCTGAAAAGATTAATGCTAAATCAGTTTTAGCCTGTATTTAGTGCAGTAATTTGAGGTGTTAAGTATTAAAAAGCTGTGTGTGTTGGCCAGTATGATTAATTGATAAGATCCCATATAATGAAACGTGCAGTACCATTTCTTTCTTATTCTTTCTGAGGAGGGAAGCACTCTTGGTCAATGCTTGTCATACAATCATTGAGTATCATTGAGAAAGTGATGGTGATATAGTTCCAAGTCTGGATACTGTGTGGCCTGCAAGATGACTTGGAAGAGGTGGTGCCCCAGTTTAGCGAGATCGGGTCTGCAACAGGTGGGGGGGGATCCGGCAAGAGGAAAACAGCATACTTGACCTCATTGTCATCAATCTGCCTTTTGCAGCTGTCTGTGACTGTATTGGTAGGAGTAGATGAATCATTGTGGAGATGAAATTCCTTTTACACAATGAGGACACCCTCCATCATGTTTTGTGGCACTACCATCGTGGGAAATAGGATTGATTTTGAACAGATCTAGCAACTCAAGACCAGGCATCCACAAGGTGTTTTGTCACCTAACATGCTACCCATTCTGCTATTACCAACAAGCTGGGGGATCAATGCTGGTACAATTAAGAGTACAGCATGGCATGCCAGGAACAACATCTGGCATACTAAAAATGAGGTTCCACATGGGTGAAACTACAACACTTGTGTGTGCCTGCATGGCGAGCAGCAAATGACAAACTGAGTGAGGTGATTCAAAGGCCAACATATCAGATCTAATTTCTAATTTCCACATCAAATTGTGAATGATGGTGGACAATTCGACAACTAACAGGAGGAGGAGGTTCCGCAAATATCGCCATCCTCAATGATGAGAAAGTCCAGCTCATCATTGTGAACGACCAGGGTGAAGTAGTTCTTATCCATTTTGTTCATTTCGCAATCTCCAGGCTTCTCAAGATAAAAGTTTTGTTACAAATTCTATGAGAGAATCATAAGCTAAAATAAACCCTCTTACTAAATGACCCTCAAATTAAGGAAAAGAAATCCAGGCTTTACTTTTTGTTCTTTACTTTTAACTTAAATAAAAAGAATCAGGAAAGCAGCACTTCAATAAAAAGGCTACACTGCAGCAAAATTACACTTTTAAATTCTTGCCTAGCAAAAATCTATCCACCTTTTTATTGAAAAATATTCAATGACTGCATCTCAAGCACTTCCTGAGGCAAAGATTTCCAAATTTGCACAGATCTCAGGGAGAATAAATTCTCCTCACCTCTATCCTTAAAGGGGAAGGTCAAAGCTTAAAACAATGCCCTCTCATTCTGAACTCAACCACAACAGCAAATATCATTTTCATATCCACCCTACCAAAACTAGCACTAGTTTATCGACCACTTCAATAGCCTCCTACTTTAAAACTCGAGAACAATGTGTATCAGAAGGGAACTTGTCAGTCAATAGGCAAGATACATTGGCTCAGGAGCGGAACAGCTCAGACTCACCAGGGTTACACTAGGGTTTAAAGGATTAAATTGTAAGGACAAGTTTCAATGGGTTGGTTTACATTTGTTCTGGTTGCCACATTACCAAAAGGATGTGGACCTTTGGAGAGGGTGCAGAGAAGGTTTACGAGGATGTTGACTGGTATGGAAGGTGCTAGCTGTGAAGAGAGGTTGAGTAGGTTAGGTTTATTTTCACTAGAAAAAAGGAGATTGAGGGGGGACCTGATTGAGGTTTACAAAATCATGAAGGGTAGAAACAGGGTGGATAGAGACAAGCTTTTTCCCAGGGTGAAGGATTCAATAACGAAAGGTCATGCTTTCAAGGTGAGAGGTGGAAAGTTTAAGGGGGATACACGTGGCAAATACTTCACACAGAGTGTAATGGGCGTCTGGAATGCGTTTCCAGCAGTGGTGGTAGAGGCAGGCACGGTAGATTCATTTAAGATGCATCTGGACAGATGCATGAGTAGGTGGGGGGGCACAGCGATACAGATGCTTAGGAATTGACCGACAGGTTTAGACAGTACATTTGGATCAGCTCAGGCTTGGAGGGCCAAAGGGCCTGTTCCTGGGCTGTAAATTTTCTTTGTTCTTACTTATCCAAAATGCCATCTAGTTGAGGCAATTAAATGGGCAAGAGATTCAATAAATTAGAAATAAATGAACCGTTTCTCCTTTGCTGTGCAAATCCACAACAATGAAACTTTAAGCCGAGCCAGTGAGGAATGAAAGCAGGAAACACATCTTGTACTTGTAATTTATGAAGGAATAAATTATCAAAAAAGAATAAACTCAGCACAGTGAGAGATTGATTGATTAATTCTGTTCCGATCATTATTACAGTCCTTTTTTTTATAGTACCCACCTGCAGGCTCAACTTGTGCTCCAGGTAAAGGTAAAAAAAAGCTAGGATTTCCCATCACAAACCGTGGCAAGACTTTTCATCGCAATTTGAAATTTATTGTTCTATATTTATGAAATATATAATCAGGGCATTAACTACTTGTGATTCATTCTCACAGCCCTCAGTGTTGTTTGAACTTTTGAATTAATTTACCACTTGTAATTACACTTGAATACCACTTAGTCTGTTTCCTTGTATGTCAATTCCTTCAGGTATTCAATTAAATGTCATATTTCCAAACTCATTCTTCATTACTTGCTCAGTATTAAATTACTGAATGACCTTTGATGTCTCTTACAGACTAAACCTTTTCAAAGGCAATTTTGCCAATGACAGTTTACAACACATAGCATGGCCAATTTTCAATTGCCTGGGAAAGAATCGGTAGTACGATTCATCGCTGCATTTCTATTTTTATGAAGGCTTTAGAATGGAAGGCGAAATGTTCCATGGAAACAGGTGGAACCTTCACTCGCCTGAGCGAACTGAAATCCTCTAACATCAAATTGGGACCCAGTAATTCTGAAATCATGAGGGGTAGGGTGCTTACATCCAATAATATGCAGCATGAAAGGGTTTAACCAGCACTTACGAAAGGGCATTTTGCAGGCTACTCAAAAAATGTGGCAAACAAATATTTATAAATACACATTGTCAGGTTTGGAGGAAAACTCCCCAAAAGTAATGCACCCCTGGTGACAGATTTTTTGTGGGGCCATCACCCCTTACCAACTGGCCTTGGTGGGCAAACCTTAGGACATGTCAATTCAACCAGTTAGCAAATCACTTCAAAAACATGAACCGTTTGCGAACAGTTTGGACCATGCGTCAAGTTGGGTTGGGTCACGGATTGTTTGCTCTGACCAAGTGACATCCTCTCATTCAATGGAAATTTCTCTGGGAAAATCTTACACAGCCTTTTTCACAGCAGGAAAGTGATGCACTACAGATCAATCTTGCTCACAGAATCAAAGGTGCAGAATAATATATATCTGCGATCACAGGAAAAAGGGATTAGAGAGAAAGAGCTTCAGTGAATACGCCGAACTGCGAGGCTGCCTATATTGACTGACAAGTTTAACCCTTTTCTCCCTGATGTATTGAATTCCACATCAAGTTATTGGTTTAAATACATGCAACAACTCAACTTGGCACTGAAGGAGCAGTGGGTTCAAAGTTCCGAACAACTGGATAATTGACTTTGACAGAATGATTTCAGGATGTAAGACTAGGAGTAAGCCACATCAGTCTCTCAAACTGGTTATGCCGTTCAATTCAGGCTATGACTCCATTTAGACTGTATCAGAAATAAATTCTACCTGGCCAGCTTGTTATGGGGCTGAAGTGTGGCCAGCTCTGAATCTCCCAGTAATTTTGTAAATCCAACCTTTTTCAAACACTTATACCACCTGCAACTTATTTTATTTTAATCTTCTCACACTCCGTATTCTTTTCAACATGCTTAAAGATTGCATGCATTTCCATCGAGATGAAAGAAAATGAAAAGCTTCAAAACAGTTTGCTGTTACTATAATTTTGGTCATGCCTAAACCGTTTGAATTTACGAGCCTCAGAAACTGATTTAAGGTACGTTTAATACAATCTTTGAAGGGAGAATCTGCCATAAAACATTAACTCTTCCATTTTCAGATGGATTAATTGTACTTGAGAATTGACATCATTCTTTCTGGGTCTTTGTTCCCCATTCTCCCGGATTGGTTTAAAATAGCTGTCGCATGATATTCCCTAAGTATATATAAAAGCTTCACAGATCCTCTGTAGTTGCAGAGCTAATAACTGAGCAGATTCCACTCCATTCAAAAAACAGTTATAAGAATTAAACACTCTGGGAAAGGGAGTCATTATTCATCATATGGCTACTGTGGAGTGAGCCGAAACTACTCTATCGCGAATACATTCTGGGCTCACGTTGGGAAATAGCTCAACAGGGTATTGGCATTGTGGAACCTCTGACTCCAATTGAGTGCTTTGATGATTGCAATAAAACATGTGAGTAAAATTTAATAAGGGCACAACATAAAATTAGGGTTCTGTGGATCATTTGCTGAATATATTGCTGTCCCCTGTGACAGGAGTTGGCAGGGATTTATTCTGTTAAAATAATACAACTTAATCAATGCTCCTGAATGATGCAACCTATATCTATAATACAGATATACAAAGAAGAGAGAAAGTCAGCAGCACCTTGCACTTATTTTGAGTTCTACAAGGCTCTATAACATCACAAAGTGATTTATAGCCAATCAAACACTTCAGGAAATATAGCCTAGAGGGTAGAATTTTGGCAATGATAAGTTTGGTTTACAATTCTTGTGTTCTATAGCTGCAAAAGTAATTTAGTTATGTTGCACTGGAATGATTTGCTTATTGGTACTTATTGGTAGATTCATGTTGGATTTTGATATCAATTGCAATTCTGGTACAATGTCGATCAGTTCCATAATGTTGTTTTCCCTATTGATGTCCAATACAAAATGTAAAATGCTGGAAATCCAAAATTATAAAAACTGTTGGAAATTTTCAAAAAGTAAGTCAGCCAGAGAACAAAATAGTTTCAGGTTAAAATGACAATTCACAAGAACTGTTATGGACCATAACCCCTAAAAAAAATTTAAGAAGGTAGCCGAGACCCTAATTTCTTATTTTAAAGGCAGATGTGAAGTGCCTTGTTTCAGATGCAATTTAAACACTTTTGTTAAAATACAAACAAAAGGAAGAGGAATTTAGAATAACTTGACTATAGGAAAAAATATCCAAATAATAGATAACAGAAACATGACTAATTCACTATTCCAATATAGTAGCATCTCATAAACACCTCCCTTGGCAAAAAGGCAAATTCAGACACAGATTTTCACATGCAGTTCTCTCATCCCGGAGGAAAATAACATCATGAGAAAACTCAGAGAAAGCAGCGACTCTCTACTTGAGTTGGAGCAAAAGAGATTGTGATGGATTGGGGCCAGAGGTAGAGTCTTATTGTTGGACTGGGGCTGGTGGTTGAGTCTGGTTTAAGGACTGGGGCCAGTGGTAGAGTCTTGTTGATGGACTTGGACTGGTGGTCGAGTCTGGTTTAAGGACTGGGGCCAGTGGTAGAGTCTTGTTGATGGACTTGGGCTGGTGGTCGAGTCTGGTTTAAGGACTGGGGCCAGTGGTAGAGTCTTGTTGCCCAGGAGAAAGTTGGGATATTTGTTAAATGGCAATTGGAGTACAAAGATCAGGAAGCCATGCCATATCTACACCTTTGAGAGTCTGTACTTGGACTATGTGCAGTTCTGCTTTCCAGATTTTAGAAAGGACAGTCTGATGTAGGTTGTCTAAATTGGTTTGAGGGATGAGAGGGTTTCCCAGTAATGAGAAACTGAATAATTGTGGCACAAACTTGCAGGGGTTTGGAAGAATAAGAGATGAATGCACTGATAAAGACAATTCTGAAGGGGCTTAATTGAAATGTTGTATAGTTTCAGCACAACCTCCCTGGTCTTAAACTCCACGCCTCAACTACCAAAGGCAAGTGTTCCATATGCCTTCTTAACCACTTTATACACCTGTCCCCCCCTACCGTCAGGGACTGAAAGACATTCACATTAAATGGTCCCTCTGATCCTAGTGTTTCAATGGATTCCACTGTTCATCTTGTTTGTCCTGCGCAAGTGCATCCATTCACATTTATTTGTATTGAATTCCATTTGCTACTGAGCAGCCTATCTAACCAACCTGTCTATATCCTCCTGCAATTTAAGACCATCCTGCTCACTATTTACCAAACAACCATTTTCATATTATCCACAAAATTACTGATCAACCCTCCTACATTCAAGTCGAAAACACTAATAGCAAGCAATTGTCACAATTGCTTGTCACAATTCTTGTTAAAGTATGTCCATGCAATTACTTACAAGGTTGCTTTTGACACTCCAGTATATGGTCCCAAAACTAATTTGTTGTGGAAAGTGCTCATGAAAAATGTTGCTGTGAAATGTATTATGCAGACCCAAGTATTGTATTTTGAATCTGATTCCAGAATAGAACTACAATAATCAACACTCCTTAAATTCACTTTGCAAATCTGTTATCTGTTTATAAATTCTGATCTCTAATATTTAGACATAGAAACCTAAACTCCAGCAATAATTTCGAGACTACAGCCAATATAGCAAACCATGTCAGAACCCGAGTTACTGTATTTTCTAATGGTCCTGCTGGGAAGTGGCCCTCAGACAGCACAGGTCAAAAAATCTTAAGGGTTTAAATTCGAACATTTGGATTATTTAAAATAACATACATGGCAATTGGGTGTTGCAGGTCTGTGAGTTTGCAACCAGTGTGTCTGTACAAGTTTATCAGAAGGTGAAAAACAAAAAGAGGAACACCTGAGGCAAGAGAAGCCATAGCATACACAACTGATAAAACCACACAGGCTGATGACCAGTCACACTGCAGATCATGCGGCTCACACTTTATAACACCAAATGTGATCAAGCAACTCATAACAGTGTGACCAAAGCAATTTATTTTTCTATTTTCAGTTCTTCTGGAGACAGATTTATTGGAAGATCCATAATGTCTCAGCGATGATGGGACTGCTTCTAGTGCAAGCCCCAGACAGTGGTAACATGGATGATTGACAAGGCACCAAATCCTATTGTAAATAGATACAACAGACATGCTGCCAATATTGAGGCTGCATTGAAAAACTGCACTGGCAAACCACGATAAAAATTTGCTTTTGTTTTTATTTTTACTGACAAATCTCCCCTGATTTTAATCATGGCGAATTAGAAGTGGTATTGATTTATTTTTCAGAATTGCTGTTTTGAAGGTGATGGATCTTAGTACTACAAAAGGGAATACTCATTATATTCAGGCAACCATTTCGAGTTCAGGCAAATTCTGGTGCAAATTTGGGTGCAGCAACTTAACAGTCAATGCGTGACTGATAAGGCCTTCTGTATTTTGTGTACATGATTGGATAATTCATTGGTTGAACCTAACCCAATCAATTAGATCATTCTGATGTAAACTCAACTCCATTTATCCACTAATGCAAAAGCAAAATACCTTGGATGTTGGAAATCTAAAATAATCATTTATCCAGCTCTAATCGATATTTCTAATAGTCAACAAAAATTGAGCAATCTCAGTCCTGAATGTTTCAATTCTTCACTCAGCCACAGCCTTTTAGATAAAAATTCCAGGTTCGTATTAAACATTGTGCTAAAATAACTCCACAGAGGCCGCTATCCTGTCACCAAGTCACCCTTTACTTACACAGCAGGCCTTGACTTTAGCATTGCTGCTTGAGAGTCAACTATCATAGTGCCAGAATAACAATTCTCTTCGATATGTTAGCCAGGGCTCCCTGATTGAATGAGATTAACAGCCTCAATCAGGGAACTCATATCCTATAAGGTACAGCTGGATGACTTCCTTACAATCACGACAGTGTGTAAAAGTACATTCTTAATTCCCTACTAAATGACCTAAAATTAGGCCCAAGTGGTCGAAATTTAAAATTAGCTCCTCTCATTCTGGGAGAAAATTGCATCCCTCTATTCACCGCTTCAAATTACTTCAGCGTTTTAAAGATCTCATTTCAAAGAAGTCAATCAACAGAAGATTATGAGAGTGAAGGTCAAGTTAATAGATAGATTTCCTGGGTTATGCAAGATCATGACAGAATCGAGACTAAAAAGTACCATCTCCTTACGTTAGTAACATTGGAATGAATGTCATGTGTCGTAAATTAAATGCAAAACTGTGACAATAAGTCAGTCAGCTTGTATATTTTCCATTATTATCCAAACTGTGTTTAGATTCCACATTGTAAACAACAACATGGTGAGGTCAGTGCAGGAAAGAGAGAGAGAGAGAGAGAGAGAGAGAGAGAAAGAAAGAAACTTACACCACAGTGAACCTGCACAGTTACTGCCTTTGCTGTTTGAATTCATATATTGCTGTACATCAGAGTACATCTGGGAAAATTAACAAACAGTGAAATTGTTGTTTTAAGTGTGGCCAACAGAAAGTCTGCAGTAGTGAATAGAGTGGGTTCTTTCTTGATTATATGTTTTTTGAGATACGTATCTTGATTAAATTTAAAATATAAGTCATAACTATGAAGTTAACCTGGGGCAGTGATTTGTAGAGGAATAAGACTGTGTTATTTTCTGGGTCTGTAGATTGTGAAGGAGCAACAAAGGCCTTTAGTAGAGTGATATGTGCTTCTTGTCGGATGTGTGAGTTTAAAGAGAGTTTAAGGATTACAGCCGATTATATCTGCCATAAATGCTGTTGGTTGCGAATCTTATCAGAGCGAATGGATCGGTTGGAGAGACAGTTCAAAACTATGAGGAATTTGTAACAGCAACAGTATGTAATGGATGGCAGTTATAGGAAGGGTGGAAAAGTCTCAGATACCTCATAGATGGGTTAACTACGGGAAAGTTAAGAGATGTAAGCAGCCAGTGCAGGAGTCTTCTGTGGCCAACCCCATTTCAAACAAGTATGCTGTTTTGGAAAATGTAGGGGGTGATGGATTCTCAGGGGAATGTAGCATGAACAGCCAAGTTCTGTTATTGAGACTGGCTCTAGTGCAATGAGGGGTACGTTGGCTTCTAAGAGATCAATTGTGTTAGGGGATTCTCTAGTCTGAGGTACAGACAGACATTTTTGTGGTCAGCAGTGAAAAAGCAGAATGGTATGTTGCTTCCCTGGAACCAGGATCAAGGATGTCTCAGAGAGGGTGCAGAATGTTCTCACGGGGGAGAGGGACCAGCAAGAGGTCATTGTCCACATTGGAACCAATGACATAGGAAGGGAAAGGTTGAGTTTCTGAAAGGAGATTACAGAGAGTTAATGCAGGAATTTTAAAAGGAGGTCCTCGAGATTAGTAATATCTGAATTACTCCCGGTGCTACGAGCTAGTGAGGGCAGGAATAGGAGGACAGATAGGTGAATGCATGGCTGAGGAGCTGGTGTATGGGAGAAGGATTCACAATTTTGGATCATTGGCATCTCTTTTGGGATAGAACTGACCTGGACAAGAAGCTCGGTTTGCACCTAAATTGGAAGGGGACTAATATACTGGCAGGGAGATTTGCTAGAGATGCTCGGGAGGATTTAAACTAGTAAGGTGGGGTGGTAGTACCTAGGGAGATAGTGAGGAAAGAGATCAATCTGAGACTGGTACAGTTGAGAACAGAAGCGAGTCAAACAGTCAGGGCAGGCAGGGACAAGGTAGGACTAATAAACTAAACTGCATTTATTTCAATGCAAGGGGCCTAATAGGGAAGGCCGAGGAACTCAGGGCATGATTAGGAATATGGGACTGGGATATCATAGCAATTACAGAAACATGGCTCAGGGATGGGCAGGACTGGCAGTTTAATGTACCAGGACACTAATGCTACAGGAAGGATAGAATGGGAGGCAAGAGAGGAGGGGGAGTGGCATTTTTGATAAGGGAGAGCATTACAGCTGTGCAGAGGGAGGATATCCTGGAAATACATCCAGGGAAGTTATTTGGGTGGAACTGAGAAATAAGAAAGGGATGATCACCTTATTGGGATTGTATCATAAACCCCCTAATAGTCAGAGGAAAATTGAGAAACAAACTTGGAAGGAGATCTCAGCTATCTGTAAGAATAATAGGGTGGTTATGAACATAAAACATAGAAAAGTATAGCACAGAACAAGCCCCTTGACCCACGATATTGTGCCGAGATTTAATCCTAATGTAAAATAGGATTAAACTTAACCTACACACCCCTCAACTCATTGCTATCCATGTGCATGTCCAGCAGTTGCTTAAATGTCCCCAAGGACTCTGCTTCCACCACCACAGCTGGCAATGCATTCCATGCATTCACAACTCTCTGCATAAAGAACCTACCTCTGACGCCTCCTTTATACCTTCCTCCTAATATCTTCAAACTATGACTTCTCGTACTAGTCAATCCTGCCCTGGGGAAAAGTCTCTGGCTATTGACTCTATCTATTTCTCTCATAATTTTGCACACCTCGATCAGGTCTCCTTTCTTCGTCCTTCTCTCCAAAGAGAAAAGTCTGAGCTTGTTCAACCTTTCTTCATAAGACAAGCCCTCCAGTCCAGGCAGCAATCTGATAAACCTTCTTTGCATCCTGTCCAAAGCCTCTGTATCTTTCCTATAGTAGGGCGACCATAACTGGACACAATATTCCAAGTGTGGTCTCACCAGGGATTGGAAGAGCTGCAGCAAAACCTCGCAGCTCTTAAACTCGATACCCCTGTTAATGAAAGCCAAAATACCATATGCTTTCTTAACAACCCTATCCACTTGGGTGGCAACTTTGAGGGATCTATGTACTTGCACACCCAGATCACTGTTCCTCCACACTGCCAAGGTTGAACTCCATCTGCCATTTCTCAGCCCAGCTCTGCATCCTGTCTATGGAGAAAGTGAGGACTGCAGATGCTGGAGGTCAGAGCTTAAAAATGTGTTGCTGGAAAAGCGCAGCAGGTCAGCAGCATCAAAGGAGAAGGAAAATTGACGTTTCGGGCATAAGCCTCCTGTCTATGTCACGCTGCAGCCTGCAGTAGCCCTCTATACTATCGATGACACCTCCAACCTTTGTGTCATCTGCAAATATGCTGGAGGTCAGAGCTTAAAAATGTGTTGCTGGAAAAGCGCATCAGGTCAGGCAGCATCAAAGGAGAAGGAAAATCGACGTTTCGGGCATAAGCCTCCTGTCTATGTCACGCTGCAGCCTGCAGTAGCCCTCTATACTATCGATGACACCTCCAACCTTTGTGTCATCTGCAAATTTACTAACCTACCCCTCAACCTCCTCATCCAAGTCATTTATAAAAACTACAAAGAGTAGAGCCCCAAGAACAGAGCCCTGCGGGATCCCACTCAACACTGTCCTCCAGGCAGAATATTTTCCATCTACAACCACTCTCTACCTTCTGTCAGCCAGCCAATTCTGAATCCAGATCGCCAAATCTCCCTGTATCCCATACTTCCTGACTTTATCAATGAGCTACCATGGGGAACCCTATCAAATGCCTTACTGAAATCCATATACATCACATCCACTGCTCTAACGTCATCGACCTGTCTTGACACCTCCTCAAAGAATTGAATAAGATTGTGAGGCATGACCTGCCCCTCACAAAGCCATGCTGACTGTCTTCAATCACACAATGCTTTGCCAAATCGTCATAAATCCTATCCCTTAGAATTCTTTCCAAAACTTTGCTGACTACAGACATAAGACTGACTTGTCTGTAATTGCCAGGGATTTGCCTATTCCCCTTCTTGAAAAGAGGAACAACATTTGCCTCCTTCCAATCCTCCGGTATGACACCTGTGGAGAGTGAGGAGGCAAATATCCACGCCAGCGGCTTAGCAACCTCCTTTTATCACTTCCCGGAGCAGCCTAGGATAAATCTGGTCTGGTTCTGGAAACTTATCAATCTTAATGTTTTCCAAAATTTCCAGCACATCAACTTCATCAATCTTGATCTGGTCAAGACTGTATCCCAGCTCCTTTGAGTTTTCATTTACAACAAGTTCCCTTTCCTTGGTGAAAACCAAAGCAAAAAACTCATTTAGGGCTTCCCCATCTGCTCAGACTCCACCCACAAGTTCCCTCCGCTATCCCTGATCAGCCCTACCTTCTCCCTGATCATTCTCTTATTCCTCACGTATGAGTAAAATGCCTTTGGGTTCTCCCTAATTCTTCTTGCCAAGCCTTTCTCGTGCCCCCTTCTGGCTCTCCTCAGTCTGTTTCTGAACTCCTTCCTAGCTAGCTTGTAATCTTCTAAAGCTGTGCTAGATCCTTGCTTCCTTCTTCCTCTGTTGATGAGAAGTTCCTCTGTTCAAATCATCCAAGGTTCCTTAATCTTACCCCTTCTTACCTGTCACGGAGGAACAAATTTGTGCATCACTCGCAACAACTGCTCCTTAAATATGTCTCCACATGTCTGCCCTTTCTGCGGAACAATCGTTCCCAGTCTGTACTTCCCAACTCATGTCTGATAGGGTCACAATTTCCTATTCCCCAATTAAATATCTTCCTTCGGTAACTGCTCCTTTCATTGTCCAAGACTATGTTAAATGTGAAGCAGTTATGGTCAGGGATTTTAACTTTCCAAACATAGACTGGGACTGCCATGGTGTTAAGGGTTTAGGTGGAGTGGAATTTGTTAAGTGTGTAAAAGACAATTTTCTGATTCAGCTTGTGGATGTACCGACTAGAGAAGGTGCAAAACTTGACCTACTCTTGGGAAATAACACAGGGAAGGTGACTGAGGTGTCAGTGGGGGAGCACTTTGGGGCCAGCGACCATAATTCTATTCGATTTAAAATAATGATAGACCAGATCTAAAAGTTGAAGTTCTAAATTGGAGAAAGGCCAATTTTAACAGTATTCAGCAAGACGTTTCAAAAGTTGATTGGGGGCAGATCTTCGCAGGTAAATGGATGGCTGGAAAATGGGAAGCCTTCAGAGATGAGATAACGAGAATCCAGAGAAAGTATATTCCTGTCAGGGTGAAAGAAAAGGCTGGTAGGTATAGGGAATGCTGGATGTCTAAAGAAATTGAGGATTTGGTTAAGGAAAAGAAGGAAGCAGATATAAGGTATAGACAGGACAGATCGAGTGAATCCTTAAAAGAATAGAAAGGCAGTAGAAGTATACTTAAGAGGGAAATCAGGAGGACAAAAAGGGGATATGAGATAGCTTTGGCAAATAGAATTAAGAAGAATCCAAAGGGTTTTTACAAATACATTAAGGACAAAAGGGTAACTAGGGAGTGAATAGGGCCCCTCAAAGAACAGCAAGGCAGCCTTTGTGTGGAGCTGCAGACAATGCGGGAGATACTAAACGAGTATTTTGCATCAGTATTTACTGTGGAAAAGGATATGGAAGATATAGAAAGTAGGGAAATAGATGGTGACACCTTGCAAAACATCCATATTGCAGAGGAGGAAGTGCTGGATGTCTTGAAATGCATAAAAGTGGATAAATCCCCAGGACCTGATCAGGTGTACCCTAGAACTCTGTGGGAAGCTCGAGAAGTGATTGCTGAGCCTCTTGCTATCATCGATAGTCACAGGTGAGGTGCCGGACGACTGGAGGTTGGCTAATATGGTGCTACAGTTAAAGAAGGATGATAAGGACAAGCCAGGGAACTATAGACCAATGACCCTGATGTCAGTGGTGGGCAAGTTTTTGGAGGGAATCCTGAGGGACAGGATGTACATGTATTTGGAACGGTCAGGACTGATTAGGGATAGTTAACATGGCTTTGTATGTGGGAAATCATGCCTCACAAACTTGATTGAGTTTTTTGTGGATGTAACAAAGAGGATTGATGAGGGCAGAGCGTAGATGTGATCTATATGGACTTCAGTAAGGCATTCGACAAGTTTCCCGATGGGAGACTGATTAGCAAGGTTAGAACTCATGGAAGACAGGGGGATCTAGCCATTTGGATACAGAACTGGCTCAAAGGTAGAGGACAGAGGGTGGTGGTGGAGGGTTGTTTTTCAGACTGGAGGCCTATGACCTTTGGGGTGCCACAAGGATCGATGATGGGTCCTCTACTTTTTGTAATTTACATAAATGATTTGGATGCGAGCATAAGAGGTCCAGTCAGTAAGTTTGCAGAGGACACCAAAAGAAGGTTACCTCAGATTACAACAGAATATTGACTAGATGGGCCAATGGGCTGAGACGTGGCAGATGGAGTTTAATTCAAATGAATGCGAGGTGCTGCATTTTGGGAAAGCAAATCTTAGCAGGACTTATACACTTAATGCTGAGTTCCTAGCTGAACAAAGAGACTTTGGAGTGCAGGTTCATAGCCCCTTGAAAGTGGAGTCACAGGTAGATAGGATAGTGAAGAAGGCGTTTGGTATGCCTTCTTTTATTGGTCGGAGTACTGAGTTCAGGAGTTGGGAGGTCATGTTGCGGCTGTACTGGACATTGGTTAGGCCACTGTTGGAATATGGCATGTTCTGGTCTCTTTCCTATCGGAAAGATGTTGTGAAACTTGAAAGGGTTCAGAAAAGATTTACAAGGATGTTGCCAGGGTTAGAGAATTTGAGCTATAGGGAGAGGCTGAACTTCAGGCTGGGGTTGTTTTCCCTGGAGCGTTGGAGGCCAAGGGGTGACCTTATAGAGATTAACAAAATTATGAGGGGCATGGATAGGATAAATAGACAAAGTATTTTCCCTGGGGTCAGGGAGTCCAGAACTAGTGGGCATAGGTTTAGGGCAAGAGGGGAAACATATAGAAGAGACCTACAGGGCAACGTTTTCACCCAGAGGGTGGTACGTGTATAGAATGCGCTGCCAGAGGAAGTGGTGGAGGCTGGTACAATTGCAACATTTAAAAGACATTTGGATGGGTATATGAATAGGAAGGGTTTGGAGGGATATGGGCTGGGAGCTTGTAGGTGGGACTAGATTGGGTTGGGATATCTGGTCGGCATGGATGGGTTGGACCAAAGGGTCTGCTTCCATGCTGTACATCTCTATGATTCCATGACTCTATAACAGTTGCACTCTCTTCAGCAAGTGACAATATCTAATGAGATATTCATTTTATTGAAGAAATCAAGCCATTCACTCAGTCCACAACAGCACAATGATCAGTAAGTCAGCATAGATACAAACAAATTCATCTGGATAAATCATAAGGTTGAAATGCAAAAGAAAGTCCATCCTTACTGTCCAGAGGATTGGCCAAATCAATGCCTTATTGTCTTTTTCATGAAAACTCTGAACACAGAAAATACCCACCATTCTCACCATTCCCTCAACCTATGACATGACATCAGTGATTCGAACTTCACTCAAAGAAGATATGTTAGAGAAGTTCCTTCAAGATTTCTTGGACATTCCAGCCATCAAAAGGATACTGGAGAAATAGCTCCTCATTGTGTACCAACTAGAACAAAGCAAACCATTTAGAGTCATAGAGTCATAGAGATGGACAGCATGGAAACAGACCCTTCGGACAAACCCGTCCATTCCGACCAATTCTAAACCAGGTAATGGGAAAGAATGGTAATGGCAAGAATTTGGTAATAAGTTGTCTTCATCAAAAAGTCACAAAACAGTTTTCAAGATGGATTGAAATTAAACATTTGGATACAACAATGACAGAAATTACCCTCAGAGCATTGAAAGTGATTTCTGCAACTCCTAGAAGTCCAAACAAGTTTGCTTCTGACACACATGCATTCTACAAGTGAATACTTCAAATATTATTTCAGAAAGTAATAAATTTGATCATATTTCCAGTTTGCCAAGTTCAAGGGTGAAGATGAATGAAAGGTTGAAACTTTGAAAACAAAAGAAAAAGTTTCAAACAGCGCTGCTGAATTACAGATCCGCTCCACCATAATGTCGGCTGACACCTGCTGAATTATTGATGTAAAAAAACCCTTAAATCTCAATTTATTATTCTATATCAGCAATTATTTCCAAGATTATAGTCTAAAGATTATGAAAGAGTTCAGGAAAAAGTGGAGTATTACAGGAAGCAACACGGCAAAAGTTTTAATGAGACATATAACATTAAAGAATTTGACAGTTGGGAAGGTCAAAGTTAGGGATACATGACCAAAAACAGAGAAGTTGTGATCATTCAGAGTCATGAAAATCTTACATGCTATGCAGAGGATAAGGTTTAAAAAGATGAAATGGAAGGAATCTTCAGTATGTAAAAGACATCTGCTTGAGACAGAGTGAGATGAAACAAATGTTGAACTTGAAATCCAACAGGAACAGGAAACATCTGACCCACAGTAAGATCATTCAAGTCAAGAACTGAATAGTACGGGAAAGTCTACCATTCCTCTCAGTCAAAAAGATAAACGCATTTGGAAAGAGTTTTTAAATTCAAAAAACCAACATGTGAGATGGGCCAGGACGTAAATTTAAATATAAAAGGATGACTGTACAGAAACAACATTAATTGAGACAAAGAATTAGGTGGAGACTTTATATATGGGTCCGAAGAATGCAATTAGCACCAGTTGCTGTGATGATGTCATCCGTATGGTCAGAGTATGTCTGAGACAGTTGACAGAGGGAGAGAGAGAGAGAGAGAGAGAGGCAAATGTGTAATCTGTGTAACATTTGCAGAAATAGAACAAACTTTGTGTTGTTTACTTGACTCTTAGATTCTCAGCAGAGGAAGCCATGATACTAGGCTCTGCCCGTCTGGTTTGAGGTGCCACCTGGGTCAGTGAGGTCTCAATCATGTAGAAAAGAGGTCAATAACATTCTCTGCTTGTCAAGGTAACTGTTACCATCTTCTCTCCGCTACCTCACACTCATTCTATCTCTGCTGCTGCACCCACCTCCCACCAAGGCTCATACTCTACCACTCTCACTATTACATGCAATATCCCCTCTCACTCACTCTCACCCACTTTATAGGCCCATTCTATTTACCCTGCATGGTTTCTGCACAGCCTCCTCGCTTACGTGGAACTCTTCACCACTTTTCGTCCATCAATACCAGTATTAACAGTGGTGGCAATCATTTTAACCTCACTTAATTACTCCTTTTCTCTCCTTCCAAAGAGGCTGGAAAAGCCAGATGTGTGATGGGGAGACTTACATTCAACTCCATACCCCTTCTGAAAACATGACCTTGACCTTCGCCCGTCAGGACTAGCTCTGATCCATGGATATGCAGAAACATCCATCTCTCAGCAACCAAATAGGCACTATTTTTCATTCCTGCCCTACTCCCCTTTAACCCCACTGTAAACACATTCTTAACAAGTCACAACCTCTGCCGGTTATTCACAGTGCTTTCTCTATTTTGCCTCCCACAGGGGTGAATGGCATTAACATTGTCTCTCGGCAAGAGAGACTGGTATCATAAGACCTCGTCCACCTTTGAAGAAGAGAGCACAAATGCCTTTTGAGGATAAACCAACAAGGCTGCATCCCACACCCTCACCCACTCAGATGTCAAAGCCTCAATTTGTACGTTAGATAGAGTCGGGAGCACTTCCTGCCCCAGGTAACTTGCACTCAGAGTTCAGGTACCTGTTCAGCCCAAGGCAGGGCAGGACCGCGATGTCAGCAACCCGTGACTTCACTGCCACTGCCATGCCAGGTCTGCAGACATGTTGGCCAGGGGTACCAGGCAACCTGACATAAAGGCTAGAGGACAGCAATGCTATTTGGACCTGGCTGCCTCAGGCAGGTGACTGCCAGGCTGCCTTTAGCAAAAGGTTGGCAGCTGCCAATGGACAGCCTTGTCTGCCTGATAGTCACATAGACCTTCAATCCATCTCAAAAGTCAGGAATTCTCAACACCAAGAGTCTGGTGGCAGGCAGAATCAAGCAATCTTGACCTCACTCCTGGAGCTTCTTCCTTTGGAGGAGATAGGGCAGTGCCACTGGATACCCAGCAAGAGGAGGATCCAGATTCACTCCATCCAGATGTCTACCCTCAGGGCACTCCAGAGGTGGTCAGGCCTGCCATCTCTATCCTACATGTTATTGTCACTCCTGTGATATGTTAAACCTCTGGACAGGGTACACTCAGCATGTCTGGCTTCTCTGGAAACAAAAACCCCTTGGTCACTCGACCAAAACTCTAAGGCCAACAGGCAGCACCATAGGAAAGGGTACGTATACTCTCCCTGCACAACCTGGGACTGCACACAAACTATTGGGGAGGGGGTATGTCTTTGGAACACACAGTATACATATGATCACATTTGTAAACGTGTGTTCGTTATTCTTGTCATCCTTAGCACCAGAAAAGCTGAAGTGGGCAGTTCATGTACTACATTGCAGCAAACAGGGACTTGGCAGGTGATTGAAATTAGGAGAATCTTTCCAGGCCTCAAAACATTGCTTGTGCAACACAGCCATTAGTGTGGTTGACTCGTAATGTTGCATGAGGTGGTCAATTATGCTTGGAGCCAGGACTTTGGAGTGCACACAGTAAGTTCATACAGCGGTTTCACAGCATGTGGAGCTGGCAAGTGCATTCCAGCTTTATTTTTCAGGTGTTAGTGTTGTGGTACTGCTCTTTGAGGGGCTTCACATCATTTGAAACTGAAGCCACTCCCTCACATAATCAAACACTTACCCCGCCCATGTCAGGTGTGGTGGCAGCTCCATTGCTATACTCCATGGAACACAAGATAGAAACTGCTGTTGCTTATACTAGTGAATCAATATTTAGTATGCTTCATCTTCCCTGCCCATTAAATTAACAAAGGCATGAACCTGCTTATTTAAAATGGTTTTAACACTGGAGTTGAAAAGACAGATGGAGGACTGCCAGATGACTCAAATTTCCACTAGCCAAAATTGGCAAATATTTTCCAGCTGATTGTTTTCATAGTCTCAGCCAGGCAGAAAATATCCAAGAAATGAAGTGGGGTAGTGTGAATGATATGATTTATAATGTTAGAATAATTATGTTGTGTTCTTGGCATACATTCATGTGATATTCTATTGTCCAATAGTTTAATAAATTTGTAACTGATCATTTATTTTAAATATGCATGACACCTGCAGAGCCTTCAATTTCATATAACAGTACTAACATTTTGAAATAAATCTTTTACAGAGATTTCTGTTCTTGCATATTTGACATGGAGTTATTCATCTCTTTTTATGTTTTCAAATATTTGGGAATAGCCCTTGCTAAGGAAAGTCAAACAAATTCTAGACTGATGAAAATAAGAAAAACCAAGATAACAAAAGATTACTTGGGCTGTCAAAATTTGACATATATGCAACCTCACAATCTCATTAAAATACAAGGACAAGAAAAGGCCACTTAACGGTCTGAATGCCCTCATCATGATCCTGTATTTGGAATTTCTTCATGCCTACCAATCAGAATCACTCTGTTCTATAAAAAGGTGCTGGGGAATTGTTGCAGATTTGTTGGAGATGAGGAAAGGCTGGGTATTGATGAAATTGCCTTGGGCTTTGCGCTCTCATGTAATTGCCATCGAGTGTAAGACTTAATTAGACACTAGAATTTCTGACATCTTGCACAATTCTGAATGTCACAAAATTCCAGAATTAGATCCAAGTTTGAAAGTTGTGAACAATAACAAATCTAATGATGGCAACAGTTAATAAACCAGTTGGCACTTACTCTTCTGAATAATTTGTTGGCTGAATTTGCTCTCCCTGACAGTGTGCCCAACACTGGTAAAAGTCATTCCGCTATGTTTGGGAAACATATTCAGTAATCTTTCTACATAGAAGCATACAGCAGGGGAGAAGGTCATTTGGCCCAATATGTTAGTTGTGGGTCTTTGAAAGAGCAATCCAATTAGTGCCATTGCATCACTCCTTTGCCAGAGCCAACTTTACTGCTTCAGGTATATATCCAATTGCCTTTGAAAGTTTCAGATATTTTTAATCATTTTTTTACACAGTACGCTGCATACCAGAAAAACTCCGGCAATGGAAATTCTCAATCTCCACTGACTGATTCATCTATCTAATACCTTCTAGGTGTCAGCTATGACTTCAGCAGATACTGTTTTTGAGTCATACAGCACAGAAACAGATCCTCCAGTCCAACTCAGACATGTCAGACCAGGTATCCCAAACTGAACCAGTTCCATTTGCCTCCATTTAGTCCATATCCTTCTAAACCTTTCCTATTCATGGATCTGTCCAAATGTCTTTGAAATGTCATAATTGTACCCACCTCTACCATTTCCTCTGGCAGCTCATTCCATACAAGCACCAGCCTCTGCATAAAAAAGCTGTCCTTCACTTCCCTTTTAAATTTTCCCCTCTCACGTTAAACCTATGCCCTCTAGTTTTGGACTCCCATGCCATTGGAAAAAGACCTTGGCTATTCACCTCATCTATGCCCCTCATGATATTGTAAATCTCTACAAGGTTGCCCCTAAACCTCCTACACTACAGGAAATAAAGTCCCAGCCTATCCAGGCTCTCCTTATAACTCAAACCCAGTTAGAAAATGATGGATTGAAGTCCCACTCCAGGACCTGAACACCATTATCAGATCTGACACTTCAGTGCATGACCGAGGATGTGGCAAATTATAATATCAGCTTCTTTGGAACCAACCCAGATCAATCATACTTTTCAGAAGTTAACGTTTAACTTCACATTAAGGAATTAAAATCCTCAAGATAGTAAATAGGTCTGAAGTATGGTCTAACTTTCCCCCGAAAAGGAAGCAGTAAACCAAGGTTGCTACCATACTCAAGAAAATATTTCAGCAAACCCAAGCCAGATCATAATATCCCAGATGCCACAAGAGTCCGGACATCTCAAAGAATTTACAAAGTTGCGATTTAACGTTCATGATACAGAACAGTATGAGACCTCATAAATTCTAAATTATGTGGAAGTTTTCTGAAGAACAGGAATCCTAGAATTTGAGGAGATACTCTACCAGCAGCAGCCAAGGCCACCTCTATGTTGCTACTAAGTGTTGCAGCTGTGACTTCTGGTTGGGAATCCTGGGTCATCAGTTGGCAGGAAGGCCTACCCACAAGCATCCTATTAAGTGCCTGATGGATACAAGATCCAATGGGCCTTCCTCATAAGTGTGGACACAGATATGTCAGCACATTTCATGCAATGCTGATACCTGACAAAATCAGAAGTTTCAATCCACTATTTTTTTGGATGAGCCATTAATCAAAAGTTTGATTTGTCCTCTCAAGTTGGCACAAAAGATCTCTTTATTTCAGAGAACAAAGGGGAAATTTCTCTATTGCCCTGGTCATACTTTCCCCATTGACCATAATCACAACAGGTTAGCTGATCATTTTCACAATGTTGTTTATGGGACCTTGCCATGCATAAATCGACAATCACGTTGTGAAAGCTATGAAAAACATTAAAAAAAAATTGTTCCTTTTGTTACTAAAGTCCCTCACTTGGAACCAATGTTATCATTGATAGTTTATATCTACAAAATCCACACCAATTATACCACAAAGGATTAAAAAAAGAACTTCCCATTACACACTTACAGCACAATCAATTAGACTGGATATGTTGTTGTAATACCAATTTCCCTGGGAGTGCACCGTTCCTTGGGAATTTTGTTCCAACAACTTAGCCTTCCTGCAACTCCATATGTTCATCGGAGCCTCTGTTCTTGGTTGTGTTCAAGACCAATGGGCAAGAGAGAGTACTCATGCCACTCGTTTCCTTCTAACCCTGGTTAAAACTGCATAGAAAGCATTCAGAAACCCAATTCCAAGACCTGGATAGTCACTGGAGCAGTGTAGACTGGAGATGATCATTGGGATCATGGGGATTTACGTATACAGCAAATTCCAAGAAATTTGCTCAAGAAATCAAATTTTCAATTGGCAGTTTCCCCGTTGCTTGATTGCTCCATTAAAAAAAAGCCATGTAAAGTCAGAGGTTTTGCAGGGTTCCAACTCACTTGAAACTTTGTAGCTACTTGTTGGAAGAATATGAAGCTGGGTAATAACTGCATTGAAACCCCAATTCACCACTGAACCCAAGACCCAACTACACCACTAAAACCCCTAACACCTGTGGGCCGAACAATTCTGTGACCCAACATCTACTCTGACCTGAGACCACTCTCTCCTATGTCTCAGCCCAACACTCCTAATGTGACACACTCCAATCCCCAATCCAACACAACACTGCCTATCAGAAAACACAACTTGACCAAGACCATATCATCCTCAACCTCATCCATCTCAAAAATGCCCTCTCACTGACCCCTTGTCCCTGAACTGAAACACCACCTTCCCCAGGCCAACATGGTGCCATCAGTCGTAATAGCTCTTTTGACCTTACAACACTCCTGATTTGTCCCAACACCGCACCACTGCCCCCACCCTGACCTGATCCAAAAATACTTTCCACCAACCTCATCTAATAACACCCAAAGCCAACTCAAGGTATACATTCGAGCCTGTCACAACATCCCATGATCCAATCTTAACCCCTTCTGAAGAAGCCTATACTACAACCCCATGCCAAAATTAACACCTATCCCAGCCGACTCAACACCATACTCCTCTGCCAGATTCTTTACTATACATTCTTTCTAATAACACCCAAAGCCAACTCAAGGTATACATTCGAGCCTGTCACAACATCCCATGATCCAATCTTAACCCCTTCTGAAGAAGCCTATACTACAACCCCATGCCAAAATTAACACCTATCCCAGCCGACTCAACACCATACTCCTCTGCCAGATTCTTTACTACACATCCTTCCCCAACACCGATCATCCCAATCTACACCTAAGCACTCATTAATTTCCCTGGCACTGTCCACACTTTAATCCCTATTCCACTTGGCACCAAATGCCTCATTCCTGATGAAGGGTTGTTGTCCGAAATGTCAAATCTCCTGCTCTTCAGATGCTGCCTGGCCTGCTGTGCTTTTCCAGCACCACACTCTTGACCAGATGCCCCTCACTCACCTGGCACTCTATTGGCTCATACACCAGTCTCCAATGTCACTGACACACCCAACCCTCCAAATCCTTCCCCTCCCACAGTACCCCCTAGCTTACATTATTACTCTTTCACAATAGTTGTCTCAATGTCTGGTTAATATTTGAATGACAGAATATGGCATTCAGTATTGTAGAAGGGGCTGTGGGTTCTCCAATGATTTTCTGTGATCCTGGATTTGAGGATTCCTGGACAGATTCATAACAGAAGGTCTCTGACCAGGAATCTCCAGCACAAAAGTAATCTAAACTTTTATATCTGATCAGGATTGGAAATGGGGTTTCTGATCTCAGCTTCCAATCCAGATTCATTTCTTCCACTTCACGTTGGAATTCCATCACAATTGAATTTGAAAAAAAAATTCTGGAAAGAAAGCTTACAAAAGAAAACATGGAGATTCAGTCCATTTATTCAAATGGGGTCAACTCTCCTGCTTAACTTAAAACCAGTAACACAAAAAAGATTTATCCCGTGCAGTAATCTGTAAAAATTTGAATTGCCAAGAACTATTTTAAGAAATAAGGTTATTAATTTTTGCTTTAAGTATAACAGAGAATAATTAACTAACAACTATGCATAAGTCCTTACTCTAACCTATCTTTTACCTTCCCTTCTATAATACTAGTCTGATAAAACTCCCAATTAAGATTTATAAAACAACACTTCTTATTTCAAAACCCGGCAGCTTTCATTATTCTATTTGGATCTTCCTGGGTCTTCTTTTCTTCTTCTTAGGAATTCTGCTTCACAGGTTACTGATCGAAAAGGTACTTTTAAGAGAGCTGTTTTTCAGGCAGTCTTCTACCCACTGGGGTTTGGCAGTTCTCCTCCCAACTGTTCCATTTTCCCCGGTCTTATACCCCAAAGCATCAGATTGTCTCATTGGCTTTTAAGATTGTCACTATACTAAATTCAAATCAGTTTGGAGTTTGGTATTTTTTGGGGTATAATTTAAACTGATTGGCTGAATTCGAATTTGTTTTTGTCTCCAGGCAACCAAGCTAATCGAGCTGTTCGACCAAGTGTTACATTGTTACCTTATTGAGAACACTTGGTGCTGTGTCCGGTAATTCTGCTGCTTTTAACTCTCAAAGTATACCCACATCTTCATAACAAATGTAATTGGCTACTAGTGAACACTCAACTCTCACTCTACATCCTCTTCAAATACCTAAATAAGATTCACCACTTATTCAGTTCAGTTTACAAGAAGGCTACATACAAGCATGTGAACTAGAAGCAATATTACATTATGTGAGACCTCAAGCCTCCTTTATCATCAGTAGATCACAGCTGATTTGTTTGAGTTTTGAATTCCATTTTCCCATTTACCCCAATAACCTTTGATTCTCCTGTTTGACAAGAGACAATCTACCTCAGCCTTAAAAATAATCAATGCCCATTGTCTTCTGAGGCAGAGAGTTCTAAAGACACACAACCCTTTCAGAGAAAAAAAAGGTTTCTAATAATCTCTGTTCTGAAAGGGTGATCTGTAACTGTAAAATAATACATCGGTACTGGATTCACCCTATCCATGTTGACCTTGTCAAGACCATTCTGCATCTTGTACACCCAGTCTTGGAATGTGAGTGCTGCTGGCAAAGTCCACAATTCAATCTCAAATTGACCTCTGACCTGCTCTTGGAGATATTGCATTTATATAGCAAAATATGGACCAGGGTAGAGAACGAGACAGAGATAACTGGAAGGTAGGGCTGCAGGAGCATGGACAGAATGCAAAGTCTCAAATTGCGGACAATATGGATTACCATTTAATTTCCAAGGCCAGGCTGTTCAGTGTAAGCTGTTGCCAGCTGTGATAGGTTTGTTCTTTTTCCGCAAAGGAGTTAGAGTAGATAGGCAGAATAATATTTGACCAGCAAGCATGCTGGGAGTAGTGTAGGAAGCCTCTATTGTACATTCAACATTTGCCTATAAAACCACCACATAATGCTGGATTTAGACAGCTCTTTTCCTGTTTTGCTTTTATGCCTAAATTACAAGTGAAAATTTAGAACACAGCCAAAATGTGCAACCAGCTTGCAAAAGCATTAATTGAGACAGTATCTTTATCCACAGATGAACTCTCCCAAGCTTCTTTGTTGCCCTGTTGAAACTACTAATGTGTGCATTTGCATATTGATAAGATTAGATTCCCTGCAAGGTGGAAACAGGCCATTTGGCCCAACAAGTCCACACCGACTCTCCGAAGAGTAACCCACCCAGACCCATTTCCCTCTGACTAATACACCTAACACTATGGGCAATTTAGTATGGCCAATTCACCTCACCTGCACATCTTTGGACTGTGGGAGGAAACCGGAGCACCCAGAGGAAACTCATGCAAACTGATTCAGAGCTCTGACAGCTGTTTTACAGGATGCAGGCATGGCTTTGGGCAGGCTGCCTGATCTAGTTCTGACTGAGGCATGTAAGTGGCCTTTTAAGGACTGCTTTGTGTCCACTCACAATAGTTAGGCTAGTTGGAGGCCGTGGACATGGGATGAAGTCTGGCAGGCTTCTTTACTTAGCCTTCAGATGGTGAGAAGGCATTTATCCACATTTGCAAACCTACCAAAGTCTAGTCTCCTCAGGTTTTTCTCCCCACCCTGCCTTATTCCTGACAAAGCTCTACCCTCTGCAATCCATTCTCCATCACCCTGTTGCATCCAGACCCCGGACAATTCATTATGGTCCTAGGTGGGATATACCAAAGTGTTAAGCTCCTCAGTGGAGGAGAGACTGCGACCCCTTCATAATCCACTCATCCCCTCAGTTGGCTGCAGCAAGACTAATTCAACAAGGATACCTTCCCTTGTGGATACCTTTCAATTTAACCAGGGTTCCTTAAATTTGCAAAGAAGAGAGAATATATTAATTGTTACACATGAAGTAATGTTAACTCAATGTGCCATGGAGCAGCACGGTGGCTCAGTGGTGAGCACTGCTGCCTCACAGCACCAGGGACCCAGTTCGATTCCAGCCTCGGGCTGTCTGTGTGGAGTTTGCTTTTGGATCATAAAGTAGAGCTCTTTGCCAGAAATACAACAAACAATTTTGTTCTTAACAATTTTAACTGTAAACACACTGCTCGAGTCACAACAACTACAACTTTTCTTTGAAAAATCAACAGGGATTTTCAAACATATGTCATGTATATCTTCATTGCAAAGATTCTAGCAGCATGAGGCCAAGTTGACTTGTTGAAACAAGATTGAACTTGTTGAATCTGTGTTCATAACTTGGCAGGAAGCAATCTCAGGCTGAGACACTGCTGACCCTGGTCACAAATCACTATCTTCCTTGTAAATGGGGAGAGTAGTCGTGAGTGGGACTAATTGGGTCATCGTTCAAGGGGCCAGCATCAATACAATGGACTGAATGGCTCCTGTTGTGTAATAAAAACTTCATGATTCTCTGAAAATCCATCTAGTAAGTTATCCCATGTTTCAGCTTTCAGTCAGTGGCTAAAACTGAGTGAAAGGAGGAAAATTCAGAACAAGAAATAACCTCTTTTACCGGGAGGTAGTATAATTCTATTGCTTAAAATCAAGACACCTGAGCAGCTATCTCCATTTGCTAATTGCATGATAGAGCAAAAGAATGTGGAGAAATTAATCATTTTGCCTGAACTTGGAAATTTCAGATAAAACCAAAATGTTCATGTTTGCTTGCTGCATTGCTTAGAATGCAGTGTCAGGTTTCAAAAGATCTAGCTCAGTGGGTTGCCACTTCACAGAAATGGCAGTCTTCAGTCTCCCAGTTTCTGACCTATAGAAGGGATCGAGTGAAAGTACACTTACCAAATGGTAAGTGCCTCTGAGTACGGTTATAACATTTTTACAAATTGGCCCAGAAAATGTTAAGAAAAGATGTCATAGCAACAGAACGTTGCCTGATTGAGAACACATGTCTCAGGCAGCTCTTTACACATCCAAGGTGCCTTCTGAAAGATGAACTATAGGTTTCAAGAGCAGCACAATGACTTTCAAATGCATCAAATCTTAACTACACAAAAGAATACAAGCAATGAAAACTTAAAACAAAGAAAATCAAAACCCACAATAATTGAAACACTCAACAAGTCAGATCATTTGCAAAGGAAGCAAAAAATGCTCAACTTTCAGGCCTCTAATAGAATATGCTGATCAATAGAATTTCAATGGAAAAATGCAAGTTGTTAATATTGAAAATTGGTAGATGAAGATAATTGGGAAATGAAAAGTCTCTACTTCATTCAGACACTCTCCTCCGAGATGGAAAATACATTTCTCACCTCATGCACTAACTCTGAACTGAAGATCTGCTTGAAACAAATTTAAATCTCCTTCCTGTAGCTTATTACCACTCTGACAATGGATGTCTTAGCGTAGTCATGATCTATAATTATATCATGATGCAAAAAGGGGAGTAAAGTCCAAAAGTTCTGACTATATCAAACAAAAATAACCATTATGACCCATGTCAGTGTTGATCATTCACTTATAAGAACATAAGAGCTGGGAGTAGGAGTAAGCAATCCAGCTCTTTGAGCCTGCTCTGCTACTTCAGACAGTCAGGGTTGATCTCAATTCCATTTTTTGCCCACTCCCCATAACCATTTAACTAATTACTCATAAAAATCCCATCACCTCCATAAATTTATTGTGTCCCAGCATAGATTGCACTCTGGAAGAGCGAGTTCAACAGTTTCACAATCTTTTAAGAGAAATAACTCCTCCTCATCTGGTTTAAAGCTGCCACGTGTTTTCCGACAACTGTGATCTCTCAATCTAGACTACACCACAAGGGGCAACATGTGCTCCACACTCTTGTGAGTTTCAGCGGCTTTGCAATGGAATGGGGGTAAAATAGGTTAACTGATGCTAAAACAAAATGCTCTGCATGACTTGAGAGTTGGTAGATAGGACTCCTCAATGTTATTGCTACATTCTCATCAACACAGTGACCAGTCAAGAGAATTTTGAGCTGAGAAAAATAATCTATAGCTTGCTGATCAACAAGCAGAGGAAAAGTATTCAGCAGAATGAATTCCAAAGTTACATCTCAGAGTTGTCCCAGCTGGACAGCTAGATACAAGAGGTACCAAATGAATCACTGACCACCACTGCAGGTGTCCAGGCAGATAGACAGATTGCATCCATTTCCTGGCAGTCTGTTCAGGCAAAGAGGTGGAAAAACAAACTACATTGCATGATAGCCTGAACATTTAACCACATTATGTAAAGGAATGTTGGCATACACATCTGAAGCATCTGTTGGAGAAACATGATGCACATCCTTTCTCTCTGCCCAGCTTCCCTTGTTGGAAAGTCCACACAACCAGCCACTTACATCACATTCACCACTATCATGGTAATATTTCCTTGTTGAGACAGGGACACAATCATGCAAACTGGCCAATGGGAACAAACAATCACTGCACAACGTACAATATCTAACCAAACACATTTTGAAAAGCGTGTCCCGTTACTAATTTCTGACAAGGGGGTTTCAGTACATAGACACCAAAGAAATAACAATAATTTCCTTCAGGAAGGTTTAACAAGAGAGTTTACTGAGGTGTTCAATATCATTCAGGGTTCAGGTAGAGTAACCAGAGAAAACAGTCTTGAGATAATCAGCAAAATTGTTGTGGTTCTGTTCGCCGAGCTGGGAATTTGTGATGCAGATGTTTCGTCCCCTGTCTAGGTGACATCCTCATAGACAGGAGACGAAACGTCTGCAACACAAATTCCCAGTTCGGCAAACAGAACCACAACAACGAGCACCTGAATTACAAATCTTCTCACAAACTTTGAATCAGCAAAATTACCAGAGGAAACATGAGAAGATTTACATGTTGTGATCATCAAGAATACATTGCCTGAAATGGTGTTGGAATTTTATTCAATGATGACTTTCAGAAGGAGAATTAGATATTTACTTGAAAAGGAGAAATATTGAAATTTGACATTGGCAAAGGATGGAATGAAATTAATGATTTAAACTGGGAGAATCAATGTATTTTAATATAGTTTGTTGTGCATTTGGGTTTCTGGTTTTCGTGTTCTTAACCATTGTGTTTTCTGTGCATCTGAAGCTAATAATTAACTATGCTAGGCATTTGCTTAGCAAAATGATTTCTTTTAAAACAGTGTTTGAGACCTTGGTTTAATGTGAATGGATTTTGTGTATCATAGAGCCATAGAGATGTACAGCACAGAAGTAGATCCTTCGGTCTAACTCATCCATGTCAGCCAGATATCCTAACCTAATTTAGTCTCCAAATCATAATCTAGTCCCATTTGCCAGTACTTGGCCCACACCCCTCTAAACCCTTTCTATTCATACAGCCACTGGATGCCTTTTAAATGTTGTAATTGTACCAGCCTCCACCACTTCCTCTGGCATCTCATTTCATGCACGCATCATCCTGTGTGTGAAAAAGATGCCCCTTAAGTCCCTTTTAAATATTTCCCCTCTTACCTTAAACCTATGGTCTCTCATTCAGGACTCCCCCACTCCCTGGATAAGACCTTGTCTATTTATCTTATCCATGCCCATCAATATCTTATAAACCTCTGTAAGGTCACCGTCCCCCACCCCCACCCCTCAGCTTCTGACACTCCAGGGAAAACAGCCAATCTTCCAATAGCTCAAATCCTCCAACCCAAGCAACATCCTTGTAAAGCTTTTCTGAACCCTTTCAAGTTCCACAACATCTTTCCAATAGGAAGGAGACCAGAATTGCATGCAATATTCCAAAAGTGGCCTAACCAATATCCTATCCAGTCGCAACATGACCTCCCAATTCCTATATACAATGCTCTCAACAATAAAGGAAAGCTTACCAAACACCTTCTTCACTATACTATCTACCTGTGATTCTACTTTCAAGGAACAATGAACCTGCACACTAAGGTCTCTTTGTTCAGCAACACTCCACAGAAATTTAAGTGTATAAGTCCTGCCCTGATTTGATTTTCCAAATGCAGTATCTCACATTTATCTAAACTCCATCTGCGACTCCTCAGCCCATTGGCCCACCTGATCAAGATCCCATTGTACTCCTTCTTTGCTGTCCACTACACTTCCAATTTTGGTGTCATCTGCAAACTTACTAACTAGACCTCCTATGTTCACATCCAAATCACTTATACAAATGACAAAAGCTAGTGGTCCCAGCACCGATCCATGTGGCACACCACTGGTCACAGGCCTCCAGCCTGATAAACAACCCTCCACCACCTCTCTCTGTATTCTACCTTTGAGCTAGTCCTGTATCCAAATGGCTAGTGCTCCCTGTATTCCATGAGATCGAACCTTGATAATCATGAGGATCACATCTACCACTCTGCCCTCATCCAAACTCTTTGTTACTTCTTCAAAAAAACTCAATCAAGTTTGTGAGATGTGATTTCCCACGCACAAAACTATACTGTCGATGTCTAATCAGTCATGGCTTTTCCCAAATACATATAAATCCTGTCCCTCAGGATTCCCTCCAACCAATCACTCACCACTGATGTCAGGCTCACTGGTCTTTAGTTCCCTGGCTTTTCCTTACCACCCTTCTTTTCTGGTGGCACCATGTTAGCTAACCTCCAGTCTTCCGGCACCTACCTGTGACTATCAGTGATACAATTATCTCAGCAAGGGGCCCCATCATCATGTTCCCAGCTTCCCACAGAGTTCTAGGGGATTTATCCACTTTTATGCATTTCAAGACATCCAGCACCTCCTCCTCTGTAATATCGACATTTTTCAAGATGTCACCATCTATTTCCCCACATTCTACATCTTCCATGTCCTTCTCCACAGTAAACACTGATACAAAATACTCATTTAGTATCTCCCCCATCTCCTGTGGCTCCACACATAGGCTGCCTTGCTGATCTTTGAGGGGCCCTATTTTATCCCTAATTACCCTTTTGTCCTTAATGTATTTATAAAATTCCTTTGGATTCTACTTAAGTCTATTTGTCACAGCTATCTCATGTCCCCTTTTTGCCCTCCTGATTTCCCTCTTCAGTATACTCCTACTGCCTTTATACCCTAAGGATTCACTCGATCTCTCCTGTCTATACCTGACATATGTTTCCTTCTGTTTCTTAACCAAAACTTAATTTCTCTAGTCATCCAGCATTCTCTACATTTTGTTTTTAATTTTCTTTGTTTTTGCAAACCAATCAGGTAAATAATGGAGCCTCGAGATTTGGTCGAGATTTCTGGAACATGTTCTTTTTGTCTCAAGAGAACTGTAGCTTAGCAAGGGAGATTTTTAGGTTTTACTTTTGACTTTTAGTGGGGTAGTCCTGTAAGGTCCTTGGAATAGGATGGCTACATACTCACATTGATCTGAGAAAAGAATGATATATTGTGAACTAGATTGTCTTCGAGTGAGGGGTTAGTGTTAGTCCTAGACCAGAAATGAAGGGATAAACCCTGAAGAAGCTACTTGAAGCTGCATACATTGAACCTCAGGTATATAAGCTTCTTCCTGGAGCTATATCTGCAGCTCCAGAGGTCACAGTTGATTTTAGCTTATTTATGTGTGAGATACAGGGACTCTGGTGTTCTTTGTATTGTATGTGCGGTGTTTTGAGTATTGTACCAGGAGCCTGTTTTGGGTACAATGCAAAAATTTTGTTCCTTTTTAATTTATAAGGGAGTGTTTTGGGATTAATGGAATCATCTTTTTGGTGTGATTGATTATCTTTGAATTTGTATGATAATTAGATGGTTTGATTTATTCTATTTCATTAATTTTATTAATATATCTTTCCTTTTTAAAGCTGAAGCAAAATTTGCAGTATTGTGTGCAGTGTATTAGTAAAAGATGATTTTGTTAAAACTATAACAAAGCAAAATATTATCAATCAAGCCAGGCTCCAGTCTGGGATCTGACTTCCCCAGCAATAATATTGCCTGGGATATATTAATTGCATTGTTCTGTCAAAGAGCTGGCCCAGTCTTGATGGCCTCCTTATGTATTGCAGCATTCTGTAATTTATTAAATGTATATGGACTTTATTCATAAGTTGGAACAGGCCAAAAGAGTAATACAAGTGAACTCTGATGCTGTTCAGTAGTTGCAATAGTTGAAGAAGACTTACAGCTAATAGTACTCACTTGGAGGACGGAAATAGTTTCAGAACAGAAACAATATTCGAAGGTGCCCCAGTTCACTTCAATCACGAGCTGCCATATGGCATAGCTTAGTTTTCTTTTACGTACAGCAGTGAGAGAAATTAAATGGCACTGTCGCTAAGAACAGAACAGAGAAGAAGGGAGAGACAGAGAAAAAGATGGAAAGGTCACATTACATTATTCCAAGGGACGACATGGATGAGGACAGCAAGGAATAGAAATGTCAGATAAGACATGAGGAGGCCTCTGAAATGGGAATTGAGAGGGGAAGACTTTGGTTGCTCTGGGATCGTGGGGATTCATCCCTTAGGATTACACAAGGAGACTATTTGTGTTTATTATGTGCAGTGAGATACCACATAGCCGAATAGAAACACAATTTATGCTTTGACTTCATTTATGCTACAACATTCTCCTTAATCACCCAAGTAAATAAATTTGTCAAGATCATGAGATACTCAGATGAGATGGAAACTGTTCAAGTCCATATTTTCTCTTGATTTATCAGTGAGTGTAAAGGAATTGGAAAGTGGGTGATCGCTTACATTTTTATGTGTTACACAAAAAAAAGCAACAAAAACAAAACACATTCAGAAAGGAAATGACATTGGCAAGCTGTTTCAGTTCACTCCTGCTGATCCCATCTCTATGCTCAAGAAATTTCTTGGCCCAAATATCATAGCTTTTTAAAGGTTGTCTGTATTTATTTAACAATTAAGAGTTACCAGTATTCTGGTTTATCAATCTCCCACAATACATCTAAGCAACATCATCTTTTAGGTTGTTTTTTTTAGAAGATGTAAAGCAGTTTGGAGAGATACAGTTGCGAGCTGTTGACAGCCTCCTGCTCATAGTCCTACCACTACTGGTGAAACTGTTTGATTTGTCAATACGTTTTTTTAAAAAATACTTTGTTTAACATTTAGTTCTTCCCTCCTGTCATCTTGTACGGTCACAATAAAATTGAACTCAGAATGCAGTCAATTTTTATCTCTAATCATAAGAAATTTCATTCATCCATTCTGCCTGTGCTTCTTACAATGAGACAAAATGTCACTCCAGCAATGCAACTGAGCTACTTAGCATAACAGAAACAAACTTCACTTGTACATTCCAATTCAGCTTCTGTTAATCACAAGGAACTTCACTCCTTTACAGTTCCAGTTTTGAAAACACTCAGGGGAAAAGAAATCTTGCATGCGTGCAGTGGTCTGCCCTTTCACTAGTCTACTTATCATGCGCAAACTTTAGCCTATTGAAGGTATGGACTGGTCAATTTTATACACTTTATACATCCCCACAGTTCAATAACATACATCCTGTCAAATGACAACACTACAAGGAACATACTTCCAGAAGATGACATATCCCAGCCAAACTTTTTCTACCTGCACAGTTAATTGGAAGATGTTCCAATATGACAAGTACAAGAGACTGAAGGCTTCTTTTGATGCATGTCAAGTCACTCACAGGAAATGTTCAGAATATTACACTACGGCACAAACATAACAACTTTCATACCAATACAGAAGTAATGTCAGTTTAATAAGTATCCTTTAAAATACTAAAATAAAATCAGCGGTGGATGCTGAAAATCTGAAACAAAAAACAGAAATTACTGGAAAAATCCAGCAGGTCCAGCAGAGAAAGCTGAGGAAGCCATCACATCTTCAGCACATATACCATCCTTTCCTTTGCTACCAACATTCACTGGACCTGTAACATTAACGTTGCTTTCTCTCCACAGATGCTGCCAGACTTGCTGAGCTTTTCCAGTAATTTCTGTTCTTGTGTCTTTAAAATGTAAAGTAAGTCGTGAAAATGAGCTGTCAACGTTTCTGAAAAGCCAGGTTTCAGATGGATAATGAAAAACCTAGTACTATTTTACCTGAGACTTTGAATAGTTGTTAACCTGGATCTGGAATTTTTTTAAAAATTCCATTCAAACCATGTCACAATCTATGACAGGAGACTTATCCCTCAGTAAATCTGCTGTCATTGAGATCAGTTAATTTTTTTTCTTAACGTGCACTTGTATTGAGATAGTATCACTTCAAAGAAACTGCTGTAAAAATCAGTACACTCATAAATTGTTCATTAATGGAGATTAGTTAGAGGAAGATGGTTGAAGATGGTTGGGGGTGGTTGTGATGGAGAGAACCCCTTTTAATTTTAGGAGTACACGATGAAATCTACTTTGTCAGAAAGCTGATTGGAATCCAAGTGCGTTCAAAAACAAGACAGAAAAAAAGAGGTGCGAAATTCAGTCCATTCTGACAGTGGGAAGATGACTGTCATCAGTTTTATGGTGGGACCTCTTGAGGTGGCTGCATGGAGAGATGACACAAAATAAACGTGTGACTTACCCCCAGCGGAACAGCCACCAGCTCTCTGGGGCTCGTTCTGTTGTACGCTCCACACAACCAACGCTGCGAGAACGGGATCAGCCTTCAGGAGGATCTCCGGTCGCTGTGAGCAGCTTAGAGAGGGCAAAGCTGCCAGAGAGAGAGAGAGAGAGACAGAGACAGAGAGACACGACGCCGATAGCCAGGAAGGGGAGAAAAGCCAAAAAAAAAGTGTCT
This sequence comes from Chiloscyllium plagiosum, assembly GCF_004010195.1. Lineage (NCBI taxonomy): Eukaryota > Metazoa > Chordata > Chondrichthyes > Orectolobiformes > Hemiscylliidae > Chiloscyllium > Chiloscyllium plagiosum. The sequence goes on along the minus strand of NC_057711.1, from coordinate 21,417,008 downwards.
TCGCCTTGTCACCAAATAACACTAAGCAAAGTGGTTGGAGCTGCAACAAGGTGGTAAGAGTTAATGAAGACACCGCCCCCTACCTCACACACACCTTAAAAAAAAAACAAAAAGCCACACAGACAGATGTTGGTGTCAACAACTGGGCAGGAAATAAACATCTTCTCCTGCTTTCCCAGCCCCGAGCCTGACTTGGCGCTCCTGTTATGGTGGGATTCAAATCCAGGGACTCACTGGCATCTGTCAAAATAAAAGCCTCCCGAGCTCCATGAAGCAGACATTCTGTATGTTTATATATATATATATATGTGTGTAATTCTGCTGCAACTCTCCCTGTAATTGTGTTCTGCAGAAGGGCAGGTAGAAGAGTTCATTATTTAGTCAAGGCGTTTGCTCAGCAAGGGAGATTGGGGAGGGAGGATGGAGGGCAAGAGAAGCTCTATCTTTTTGCTCAGTGGTTATCTCTGAAAGCTTGTTGCAATGCATTTTTCTGCCCAGAAGAGGACGCGGAAGCCTATAGAGAGAACGCTTCTCTTCTGCCAATTTTTCCACCGAGCGTTTTGCCCAGTGCAAAGGAGGTGCTGAAGGCTGGCCCTCCTGCCAGTTCGCTTTCGCCCAGATCTCTCACTCCCACCCACCCACTCACTCACTCCTGTAAGATGCACCGAGAGTTAGCTTTGCCACAGTCATTTCTCAACTCCGTTCAACTTTATTCTTGTCTGTAAACGCGTGGAAAGGGAAAGGGTGCGTGTATTTATAAAGCATTAACAAAAGCACTGCCTCGAGTCCAGTTTGACCCAACTGCGGAAAAGATATTTTCCCAACTCAATGTGGACTTTGTGTTACGGGGTAATTAATCCCCCCTAATTTCGCCGGTGACAACAGAAACACTTTTTCCCCTTTTCTGTCAGTTCTTGCTGTGCACTCAGAAAACCTTTTTTTTGCTGTATGCGTTTAAATCCGCGGCGTTGTGTCAAACCTTTTGCGCGGAGGATAGCCTGCCCATTTTATTTGAATGCAGAATATTGAGAACTGTTGAAAATAGCGGGACAGCGTAGCAAGTTCCCGAAACATAAGAGGCAATGTAAAACACTGCCTGGAATCCTGGAGGAGGCAGGTCAAAAATGAGGCATTTAAGAAGCCATTAACTGCTAGTTTAAATATAAATGCAACTCTTGACACCCTTTCCCAGTCGCCCTGCACATGCTTATTGGGAGAGCAAGCGCAGATGATGGGCCGACTGGCCTCCTTCCGGAATAATTCTGTGACAATCTGTCATTACAGCAGTTTCTTTTGTCAATGATTGCCAGTTGATTAGAACAAACTGTTTATATTCTTTGTGTAAATCGCCCTCATGTGTAGAATAAATACCAGATTTTGTACATAAATAGCAGGTGTTCTGATCTTTATCACTTCACAGTGAGGGATCTGTAAGCCGAGACATTCACCGTGGGCAGGCTATTCAAATTGAGGTAGCTTAGGATTCTTTTTCACTGGCCAGCGGGGGTCAATAGGCAACAATCAGGAGTGAATACCCTGACTGAGCATCTCATTCTCTTAGCCAGAGCTTACTGGGAGCGCGAGAGAGAGGTGACATTTTTACAGTCAGCATCTTCCAAAGAAATGCAAACAATTAAAATGCACAGGCAAAGTTCGCAAAATCTTCAGACTTTCAACATGTTGGGCAAATGGCTGTAGGTATAAATCCAGAAATTGTGCTCAAAAACCTCAGCTTTCGCTCCAGTGCTCTGGGGAGGTGCTACCCTGTCAAAGGTGACATTTTTCAGATGTAAAATTAAACTAAGGCGCAAAGTGCCTGCTAAAGGTGAATGAAAAGGTCCCATGATGCTATTTGAAAGAACAGAGAAGTTACCCCCAATTCTGGCTAATATTTATCGCAATCAATATTACAAAACAGATTTTCCTTGGCCTTTATTTTGAGAGTTTGCTCAATGCAAATTGACTGCAGCACTTCCTACATAACGACAGTGGCAATGCTTCAAAAGTGCTTCTTTGGCTGTAGAGTGCTTTGAAGCATCTGATCACTCTAAAACGTGCTTATATAAAGAGAAGTCTTAAGAAGACTTAGTGGAGCTAAATTTGTTGATAACAAGAAGGAGAAAGTGAGGACTGCAGTTGCTGGAGATCAGAGTCGAAAAGTGTCGTGCTGGAAAAGCACAGCAGGTCAGACAGCATCTGAGGAGTCGGCGAATCTACGTTTTTGGCATAAGCCCTTCATCAGGAATGTCGATTCTCCTGCTCCTTGGATACTGCCTCTCTTGCTGTGCTTTTCCAGCACCTCACTTTTCGACTCTGATAACAACAAGACCTGGAAAGCAAATTGTATGAAGAGCTCAGAAATAAAATGCAAAGGATATGGGTAGGCTATGCAAGTGGATTAACATTTGACAACATGAAGTACAATGTGAGAAAATGTGAGGCTTTGATCTTTGGTAGGAAAATTGAAAGGCAGGACATGAAGAATGCTTTGGTACAGAGGGATCCGAGCATTCATCTACTGTATTAATAAGCAGGTACAGTAAATAATTAGGGAGACAAATGGAACGTAAGGGGGATAGAAAATAAAAGTAGAGAAGTCTTGTTACAATTGTATAAATACATTGGAAAAAACAAATAGACTATTGTGCTGGGTTTTGATTGATTTATTCAAGGAGGGATATAAATCCTGACTGGAAATAGTTCAGTAGGATGATTCTTGATGAAATGATTGTCTAACAAGGAAAGGTTGAGCAAGTTAGGCCAGTTTTGAAGAATGAGATGTTACCTTATTTAAGGTTCTGATTGGCTTGACAGAAAATTTCCTGAGACAATGTTTCCCCTCATGTCGAACCGAGAAATAGAAAGTGGTTTAATTTTTTTCAGACTGGAGGCCTGTGACCAGGTGAGTGCTACAAGGATCGGTGCTGGGTCCACTACTTTGTCATTTATATAAATGATTTGGATGTGAACATAGGAGGTACAGTTAGTAAGTTTGCAGATGACAACCAAAATAGGTGGTGTAATGGACAGCAAAGAAGGTTACCACAGATTACATTGGAATCTTGATCAAATGAGCCAATGGACTGAGGAGTGGCAGATGGATAAATGTTTAGTGCAGTTTAGATAAATGCAAGGTGTTACATTTTGGGAAAGCAAATCTTAGCAGGACTTATACACTTAATGGTAAGGTCAGAGGGAGTGTTGATGAACAAAGAAACCTTGGAGTGCAGACTCATAGCTCCTTGAAAGTAGAGTCGCATGCAGATAGGATAGCGAAGGTGGTGTTTGGTATGTTTTCTTTGTTAGTCAGAGTATTGAGGAGAGGAGGTGGGAGGTCATGTTGCAGCTGCACAGGATGTTGGTTAGGCCACTGTTGAAATATTATGTGCAATTCTGGTCTCCTTCCTGTCGGAAGGATGTTGAGAAACTTGAAAGGGTTCAGAAAAGATTTACAAGGATGTTGCCAGAGTTAGAGGATTTGAGCTACAGGGAGAGGCTGAACAGGCTGGAGCTTTGGAGGCTGAGGGGTGACCTTATAGAGATTTATAAAATTATGAAGAGCATGGATAGGATAAATAAACAAGGTTGTTTTCCCTGGGGTGGGGGAGTCCAGAACTAGACAGCATAGGTTTAGGGTGAGAGGAGAAAGATATAAAAGAGACCTAAGAGACAACTTTTTCACACAGAGGGTGGTGCGTGTATGGAATGAGTTGCCAGAGGAAGTGGTAGAGGCTGGTACAATTGCAACATTTAAAAGGCATGTGGATGGGTATATGAATAGGAAGGGTTTGGAGGGATATGGTCTGGGTGCTGACAAATGGGACTAGGTTAGATTGGGATATCTGGTCGGCATGGACGAGGTGGACTGAAGGGTCTGTCTCTGTGCTGTACATCTCTATGACTCGATGATTCTAAGATGGTGATTTTGAGGGATTTCTTCTCCGAGAGGGTCATTAGACTCTCAAACTGCTTTCCCCGAAGTACATTGGTGGCTGTGTTATTGAATATGTTCAAGACAGATTAAACTTTTCACCTAGAAATCAGTGAAGGGATATGAGGTACTGGAGTTAAGACCACATTATGATTAGCCAAGATCACACTGAATTGTGGAGCAGGCTCAAAGGGCTGAATGGCCTACAGCTGCTCCTAGAACTGCACAACATTCTTCAGAAGCACCAATGTCCTGCACAACGTTCTTCAGAAGCACCAATGTCCTGCACAACCTCAACCTGATTTCATAACTCCAATACTTAAAGGTCCGAGCAATGAAGGCAAGGTTGGGTCAGCTCCTTCTGAACTACCGTGTCTGCATGTGACGCAAATTCAAACAATTATGTACCTGACCCCTAAATCTCTCTGTTCTACAACACTATCTCAGGCTCTGTCATTAATTGTATAAGATGTGCCTTTGTGTGTTTTACCAAAATGAAATTTGTCACATTTATTCAAATTAAATCTCCATCTGCCACAGCTCAGCCCATTGACCCAACTGATCAAAATCAGATAACCTTCTTCACTGTCTCCTGTGCCACCAATTTTGGTGTCATCCATAAACATGCTGACTATGCCTCAATGATGGTGGGACATATACAGATTGGAGAGGGTGCACCTAAACATAGCTGAAATTGCAGGGCAATTTGCTAGTGCGATTGGGACGGATTAATTTAACGTGGTAGGGGTGTGGGAACAAGAAGTTCAAACTGGAGAGGGATACCAAGGTGCAAAGAAAATTACGATAGACAAACATTGCGGTACTAGATTAGGAAATAGGAAGTTATTGATGGGTTCAGTGCAAGGGAAGAAACAAAAACGACACTAAGCAACCCAGTTTAAGAATAATTAACTGGGGCAAAGCCAATCTCAGTGCACCGAGAATGGAGAGGGCTCAGATTAATTGGAACTAAAGATTAGGAAGTAAAACTGTGACTAAGCAAAGAGCTGTCTTTGGAAATGAGATGGTTCAATTATAGTCAAGGCATATTCCCACAAAGGAGAAAATAGAGCAAACAAATCCAGCAGTTCCTTGATGACAGAAGAGATAGAGATTAAGATGAAGCAAAAATAAGAAAATCTGCGCTTATGACAAATTCAGGTGAATAATATAATGGAGAACTAGGCTGGATATAAAAGGTTCAGAGGGGAACTGAGAGAGAAAAAAATAAGAGAAGCAAACAGTTTGGGTTTACTACAATGGTCCCATAAAACCAAACAGGCTCCTGACATTCAGTGTCAAATCAGATACATGTATATGGGGAATGAGGTGAGCTACTGGATGCTATCTAGCAATTATAGAACAAACCCCTCAATAATGATTACCATCTAGAGAAAGATGCAAGAAGATGGAAAAGCAAAGATAAAAAATGCCAGTCAAAAACTCTTTTCTCGTGATATATTCTTATAATCTCATTTTTAATTGCTAGCATATTTATTTGAGTTGGAGTAGGTTTGTATGAATGATCTGTGTGCAGCATTCTAATTTAGTAAATCTGTATAATGTAGTAATTATTCCAATTCTGTTCAGTTTTGGCTGCACTTCTTATAGAACTGCAAGTTGGCAGAGATAATGAGAAGCGTATATCTCTAATAATCCACCTGCTCACCAATAGCACTTCACTAAATACTAAATCAGAATAATCAGTCCCTTTAGCAATGTTAAGGCATAATTTTCAAATCATGTTACACTGGAACAATCCTTTATGTGTAGACAAAGAAAATTAGAAAGATGAACTGACTTAAAGTCCCTTGTGTTGATATATTTATTAATTTCCCCACTCAGAAATGCTTGGCTTTCCCCACGGTTTTAATGGGAAGTAAATAAATGCGTTGATGCTTGAGTTTACAAATTTGAGTTTGTTCAAAAATGTTGGTCCATCAAACCTGCCCTTCAGCTCATGGGTATCATATTTTCTCCTGCCTCTTGCCCCATTCTCCCATCACCATGTAATCTCTGGAAGGAAAACTCGTGCAAACAAAAGAACAACAAGGGAAAAAAAAAGTGGAAAATTCATGTTAATCAAAACAGTCATTGAGATCATCTTGACAGCCTAATTCATTAATTTGCAAAAGATACTTTTAAACATGACACAGGACTAATGCACAATTCTTAACATCATTAATTTACTCCAGTTTAAAAACAGAAATTGCTGAAAACACTGCATAAGCCCTTAATATCTGAAAATAGAAGAGAAATAGATTGCCATTTATATTTTCAGTGACTCATTGACCGTTTTACAGTTTTAGCATTTCCTGATTTTATTAGATTTCCAGCATTCACCTCTCGATCTCCATTATGCAATCCTGTTAATTCAGGAGTTCTCAATGACCTTAACTTACATCATGCCAATTAAATCCTGATTATATGTTTGCTGACAAAGTGAAGCAGTCTGCACATTCGAAATAATATTGTGGCTTTGGCAATTTGCTTCATCAAGACTTGTTAATTATTATTATCCTCAAAAAGAGCCACAAATCCCAACCATTGTATTCCCACAGGTCAGGTCAACAAAATAGTTCCAGCATTCCACAACCTCACTTCACACAACCAATGTCACTGACTGATATTAAAAATAAATCAGAAAAATAGATGATGATAACAATCATGCTAATGGTGATGATATTTGAGGAGAGAGATAATGAGGATTGGAATTAAAGGGAATATAAAGATAAGTAAATAAGCGAGGAGTGTCAGGAGATAATGAATCAAAGTGTTGCTTACTGTGAACAGAACATTACAGGCATGTTTATGGCAATTATGAATTTGTTCTAAACCAGTAGGGGTTGCTTTGAAATAAAAACAGAAATGCTGGAGAAACTCAATACATCAGGCAGAAACTGTGGAAGGAAAGCAGAGTTCATGTTCAAGCCTCGTAACCCTTCTTTAGAAAGGTCTTCGAAAGACGATGGGTCACTGCACGTGAAACATGAACCCTGTTTTCTCTGATGTGGAGCTGCCGGTGTCGGACTGGGGTGGACAAATTCAGAAGTCACATGACCCCAGTTTATGATCCAGCAGGTTTATTTAAAATCACAAGCTTTCAGAATGCTGCTCCTTCGTCAGGTGATGAAGCTCCAAAAGCTTTTGATTTCAAATAAGCCTGTCGGACAATAACCTGGGGTCATGTGACTTCTGACTCTGTTTTGTCTGCACAGATGCTGCTAGACCTGCAGAGTTTCTCCAGCAGTTTCTGTTTTTGCCTTAGCTTTATTTTAGCGGCAATTTTCAATTTGTCTCAGGGTGAAATGACAATGAAGGATCAACATCTCAGTTCTCATCTCTTTTGGTTATGATTTCCTTCACAGTTAATGGAATTATTCCTCCGATTACAGATCTGGATAGACGTTGGGCAGGCAATGCTTGAGACATTCCATCATTAAATGTGTCATGATTCCAAGAGGCATCTGCCTATTAACTCCTGTTTTCTATCTACAGAGGCTACCTGATCTTGTAATTCCAACATTTTTTGTTATGTAGTAGAGATTGTGTGATGTAGACATGCCATACATTAGCAGAAATGCAACTGAGTAAAAAGTCAGCCAGCTTACCAAAAGCTAGTCACTAACTCCTTTGTCCCTGACATAATTTCATTATTCCTTAAAGCATGGTCAACAAAAATATATTTCAAATATTAGAAGGGCTGGAATAATGTGTGTAATTTTCTTATTCAAAGCTTCTGGTATTTTATCCTTCTGTGTCCATGCAATTTTCATCAAGGGTATCAACCATGACTCTCCTTGAACCAGGTGTCTTGATCAGAAAATTGTGTGTTCAAGCAGAGGTACTGTCTATTGGATAAAACGTCATACAGAGTTGGAGTCATAGAGTCTTTGCAGAAAAAGGAAAAAAGGTTTTTTGAGTCATAGTGTCTGTGCTGGTCAAACATACACCTATTCTAATGCCATTTTCCAGAATTTAACTTGGAGCTTCCTGTGCTATGGCATTTCAAATTTTCATCAAAGTTGTTTTTAAATGTCATAGAATCCCTTCAGTAGGAAAACAGAGCATTTCGCCCATTGAGTCACAGCGATCCTCTGAAGACCGTCCCACACACTCCCAGCCCACCTCCTAACATGCTGTTGCCATTGCTAACCCACCTAGCCTGCTCATCCCTGGACACTATAGCATGACCAATCCACCAAACCTGCACACCTTTGGACTGTGGGTGGAAACTGGAGCACCTGAAAGAAACCCATGCAGACGTGGGGAGAACGTGCAAACTCCATACAGGCACTGACTGAAGCCAGAATTGAACTTGACCTGGTGCTGTGAGGCAGCAGTGCTAACCACTGAGCCATCCTGCCATGTATTTTTTTTTAAGGGTTCCTTCCTCTACTATCATTTTAGACCACCACCAGATGCCGACAACCCTCTACGTAAAAATGTGTTCACTCAAATCCCCTCTTAACATCTTGCTCATCACCTTAAAACTGCTCTTCCAAGTTGTTGACCCCTTCAGTAAGGGAAAAGGAGTAAAGGAAAAGGTTTCTTCCTATCTAACCTGACTATTCCCCTCAGAACTTTGTATATCTACTTGATCCCAACCATCCTCTTGTAAAATATCCTGTGGCACTGTTTTGTGAAAGAGCAGGGTAGTTTTCCCCAGTATCCTGGTCAATAGATAACACACACACACAACCTCATTAAAACATACAATGCAGTTGTTACCACATAGCTTGTGTCAAAGATATTGCTGTGCACAAAATTGACACAAATGTTTCCTTCTTGGCATTGTAACTGTAATTCAAAAGAGCTTCATTATCTGCAAAGCAGTTCAGGACATTTCAACGTTTGACAAGTGCCATAAAATTCCTTTCTTTATTTTTGGAAGAGCAAGGAAGCTCATTTGTCAGGGCAATGTCATAGAAATCCATCAAAAATATAAACTGGAAGACCCAGAGTTGAAATTACTGTAGACGTAAAGATGAAAAACTGCTTTGCCAGGAAGTGAAAAGGAGGGATTGAGATTTTCAGGGAACACAAGGTGAAATGCTGTCTGAAATATTTTAGTTTTAATTTTAACACTCTTCCTCCATCCTCTTCCTACCTGCAAAAGTTAGAGGGGCGTTAAAATCTTTGAAAAAGTAATCTCAATTTGAATCTGTACACCTGTAGCCTCTTTTCTTAACCATTGGATCATATGCCATGTGCAAGTCTTATTTAGGAGAGAAGGGGCCCTTCAGCAATAAATCAGGTTGCTCCGATACAATTGTGAAGCTGATACTATTTTTCAAATGGGGTACTGTGCAGATTTTCCACAACTCAGGAAACCGGAGGTGGGACCTGTTAACTCAAGAAAAGTTTTGCAGCATATCTCATGAACCAAGAGAAGTAGCAGTGTTCCTGCTGCCACCAAGAGGAAGCCCTCAGCCTCCCTTTTATTCATCATGACAAGCTTCCATTCTTGGACCAGTTCACCTCTACCAATGGCATATGCTTGGTTGGTATGAGAAGATAGTCACAGAGTCATACTCGTCCATGCCGACCAGATATCCGAAATTAATCTAGTCCCATTTGCTAGCACTTGGTCCATATCTCTCAAAAAACCTGTCTAATCACATACCCATCCAGATGCCTCTTAAAATGTTGTCATTGTGCCAGTCTCTACCACTTCCTCTGGCAGCCCAGTCCATACACACGCCATCATCTCTGTGAAAAAGTTGCCCCTTAGATCCTTTTTAAATCTTTGGCCTCTCGCCTTGAACCTATGCTCTCTACTTTTGGACACGGTTACTCCAGGAAATAGTTCTTAGCTATTCACCCTATCCCTGCCCCTCATGATTTTATGAACTTCTATAAGGTCATCCCACAGCCTCTGATGCTCCAGGGAAAATAGCCGAATTGAACAATTTCGTCTCAGGCCCATATTTAGCATTTCTTGGCGGGAAAAGACAGAGTCTGAAACATTTCACTTCTGCGAGGTTACTCATTGCTAAGCCAATGATATCTGAACAAATGACAGTCATACTCCCAAAGATCTACTCTGTAGTCAACTGGGCGAAAGTGGGTACTACAGATGCTGGAGATTAGAGTCAAGATTAGAGTAGCGCTGCAAAAGCAGCATCCGAGGAGCAGGAAATATAATTCATCAGGAAAAAAGCCGAATGAAGGGCTTTTGCCCGAAACATCGATTTTCCTGCTCCGCGGATGCTGCCTGACCTGATGTGCTTTTCCAGCACTACTCTAATCTTGACTCTACAGTCAACTGCCTACTGACTAGCTATTATGTTACACCTTTTAGCTATCCATACCTCCATTGCCAAGTAAATTGAAAGTGTGATATCACCATTGTGGACACCGACACTAGCAACTGGGAAATACTCATTGATGGCTTATTCCTGATGAAGGGCTTTTGCCTGAAACGTCGATTTCGCTAGTCCTTGGATGCTGCCTGAACTGCTGTGCTCTTCAGGCACCACTAATCCAGAATCTGGTTTCCAGCATCTGCAGTTATTGTTTTTACCTCGGTGACCTTTGGCGGCTGACTGGACAGGGTGTGCAGAAATGAGAAAAGCTCAGCAAGAAGAGGGTCCAGAGAAATAGTGTTAGTGAATCCCACACCTTCTCAGACCACTGCCTTCATCTGCAGCTAATGTGCAAAGACCTGCACTTGAGCTGTTGAGCCATACAAGTGATACGTGATACAAAGTTAACCCTGACCACACAATCTATTGTCCTATCAGATGGAAGGCCATCACGTGTTCTGCACAAGCAAACTTGTGTTTCAATTGACCTAGCAACCATTATCTAAAGTTCTATTCCTGATTCCTGAAGAAGGGCTTATGCCCAAAACGTCGATTCTCCTGTCTGACCTGCTGCGCTTTTCCAGCAACACATTTCCAGCTCTGATCTCCAGCATCTGCAGACCTCACTTTCTCCTCTATTTCAGATTAGGCATACATAATTAATAATACCATGCAAGATAAGCTGAATGCTGGCATCACAAATGATGCCAAGCTATATGACTATGTGACAAATGTAAAGAGGATAAACTGTACTCAAAAAGCAACTGGTCTGAACAGCAACAGAAGGAACATAATGGAGACGAACAGGATATAATTTTAGTGATATAGTAGCACAGATGTGCATTTGACAAAATTGTGTCCTTTAGAAAATGTGAAGAAAAAAAAGGTGTTGAATGTGAGGATAGACCAAACAATTTCTACTTGACACTCTGTTGTATAGTCTATCAGCAATCTATCACAACTTTTCATAATCTCAGAGTTCTCTCAGGTGAGGTGAGAGGGACATCCCTTTGACATCATGGGCGTATTCAACTGAGTGTTGTATCAAGAAGCCTGGGCAAAACTGGAATCACTGGTATCAGGGGTAAACTCTCTGCTGGTTGGAGTCATACTTGGCAGATCGGAAGATGGTTGTGGTTGTTGAAGGTCAGTCATCTCAGCTTCAGGACATCTCTGTAGGAGTTCCTCAGGGTAGTGTCCTAAGCCCAGCAATCTAGAGCATTCAACATAACAGCGCATTACAGGCCCTTTGGCCCTCGATGTTACACCGACCTGTGAAACCAATCTGAAGCCCATCTAATCTACACAATTCCATTATTATCCATATGTTTATCCAATGACCATTTTAAATGTTTTTAAAATTGGCGAGTCTACAACTAATGCAGGCAGCGCATTCCACGCCCCTACTACTCTCTGAGTAAAGAGCCTGCCTCTGACATCTGTCCTGTATCAATAACCCCTCAATTTAAAGCTATGACCCTCATGCTAGCCATCACCATTTGAGGAAAAGGCTCTCACTGTCCATCCTATCTAATCCTCTGATCATCTTGCATGTCTCGATTAGGTGACCTCTCAACCTTCTTCTCTCGAACGAAAACAGCCTCAAGTCCCTCAGCCTTTCCTCATAAAACCTTTCCTTCATACCAGGCAACTTCCTGGTAAATTTCCTCTGCACCCCCTTCCAATGCTTCCACATCCTTCCTGTAATGTGGCGATCAAAACTGTACACAGTACTCCAAGTGCGGCCACACCAGAGTTTTGTACATCTGCAGCATGACCTCATGGCTCCGAAACTCATTCCTCTACCAATGAAACCTAACACACTGGATGCCTTCTTAACAAACCTATCAACCTGGGTGGCAACTTTCAGGGATCTATGTACATGGACATCGAGACATCTCTGCTCATCTACACTATCAAGAATCTTACCATTAGTCCAGTAATCTGCATTCCTGTTACTCCTTCCAAAGTGAATCACCTCATGCTTTTCCACATTAAACTCCATTTGCCACCTCTCAGGCCACTCTGCAGCTTATCTATGTCCCTCTGTAACCTGTAACATCCTTCCACACTTGTCCACAACTCCACCGACGTTAACGTGATCTACAAATTTATTAACCCATCCTTCTACGCCCTCATCCAGTTCATTTACAAAAATGACAAACAGTGGTCCTAGAACAGTAGCCCACCAGTAACTGAACTCCATGATTAACATTTCCCAACAACCACCACCCTCTATCTTCTTTCAGCTTGCCAATTACTGATCCAAACCACTAAATCACCCTCAATTCCATGTCTCCATGTTTTCTGCAATAGCCTAATGTGGGAAACCTCATCAAATGCTTCACTGAAATCCATACACATCACATCAACCACGTTACCCTCATCCACCTGTTTGATCATCTCAAAGAACTCAATAAGGTTTGTGAGGCACGACCTCTTTGTCCGAAACATCGATTTTACTGCTCCTCAGATGCTGCCTGAACTGCTGTGCTTTTCCAGTGCCACTAATCCAGAATCTGGTTTCCAGCATCTGCAGTCATTGTTTTTACGTATGATCTACCCTTCACAAAACTGTGTTGACTGTCCCTAAACAAGTTATTTCTTTCAGGATGATTATAATTCCTACCTCTTATGATCCTTTCCAACACTTTACCAACAACCGAAGTAAGGCTCACTGGTCTAAAGTTACCAGGGTTGTCTCTACTCCTCTTCTTGAACAAGGGAACAACATTTGCTATCTTCCAGTCTTCTGGCACTATTCCTGTAGACAATGACGACATAAAGATCAAAGCCAAGGGTCCTGCAATCTCCTCCCTAGCTTTCCAGAGAATCCTAGGATAAATCCCATCTGGCCCTGGGAGGACTTATCGATTTTCACACTTTCCAGAATTGCTAACACCTCCTTCTTATGAACTTCACTCCCATCTAGTCTCATAGCCTGTGTCTCAGTATTCTCCTCAACAACATTATCTTTTTCTAGTGTGAATACGGATGAAAAGTATTCATTTGGTGCCTCTCCTATCTTCTCGAACTCCACTCAAAACTTCCCACTACTGTCCTTGACTGACCTTAATCTTACTCTGGTCATTCTTTTATTTCTGACATACCTACAGAAAGCTTTTGGGTTTTCCTTGATCCTATCTGCCAAAGACTTCTCATGTCCCCTCCTGGCTCTTCTTAGCTCTTTCTTTAGGTCCTTCCTGGCTAGCTTGTAACTTTCAATCACCCTAACTGAACTTACACATCTCATTTGCAGCTACTTAATCAACAACCTTCCCTCCATCATAAAGTCAGAAGCGGGGATACTCACAGAATATTGTACAATGTTTTGCATCATCCGCAATGCCTCAGATACTGAAGCAGTCCATATTCAAATGCACCAAGATCTGTACAATGTACAGGCTTGGGCTGACAACTGGTAACTAACATTTGTGCCACACAAATGCCAAGAAATGACCATCTCCAATAAGAAACAAACAATATAATTATCATCCCTTGACAGTCAATGGTGTTACCATTACTGAATCCACCACTATGAACATCCTATGAGTTACCATTGACTAGAAGCTCAACTGGACTAGCCACATAAACAGTGGCTACAAGAGTAAGTTGGAGATTAGGAATACTGTGGCAAGTAACTCACCTCCTGACTCCCCAAAGTCTGTCCATCACCTCCAAAGCACAAGTCAGGAGTGTGATGGAATACTCCCCACTCACATGGATGGGTGCTTGTCACCAGACAGAATAGCCCACTTGAGTGGCAATATACCCACAAACATCCACACACTCCACCACCGACACTCAGTACTTCACCAAAGATATTTAGACAACACTTTCCAAACCCATGACCACTTCTATTTACAAGGACAATGGAAGCAGATACCTTCAATTTTCCCTCCACACCACTCATCTTCCTGACTTGCAAATATATCAACATTCCTTCACTGTTGTTGGCTCAAAATCCTAGAATTCTCTTCCTCACGCATTATAGATCAACCTACAGCATGTGTGCTGCAGCGGTTCAAAAAGGTAGCTCACCATCACCTTCTCAAGGGCACCTAGAGACAGGCAAGAAATGCTGGCCAGACAGGGATGCCCACGTCCCATAAGCGAATAAAAAAACACACTAAAAACCTTCCCAGTTCTTCCACCATTTGCAGTTAATTACGAATCCCTTCTGGCCTTCCACTCTTTGATGCTGAACTTTCTGACACACCTGATGTTGAACTCATCTTTCGTCACCTCTGTGACCATTTCTTTGGACAAGAGTCCTTTTGCCATCTCACTGATTCCTTCACCCATCTCCAACACTCTCCCTCTCCCTGGACCCCTGCTTCTGGCCTGCTACCTGCAATCAACCTGTGCATTGAGAATTGGTTGTGCAACATTAGTTGTCTTCATTTCTTTGCACCCCTCCCCCCTTACCCATTCAGACATATTCCCTTCTCAACTGACTGCAGTTCGTTCTCTCAGATCCAATCATGACTTTATCATCAAGCCTGCTGACGATGGTGGTCAAATGATGTTGTCTCACATACTGACCTCTATAGTCCAGAGACTAAGTATCAGGTCTTGGATATTTCTTCCTATCTCCCCCTGGACCATGACCGTACCATCGAGCATCAGGCTGTTGTGTCCATGACTGTCATCAATTTCATCTCATCTGAAATGCCTCCTCTACTGCCTCCAAACTCATAGTTGCTAACCCCCTCCAGCCCACTTCTACCTTCTCCCCAAAATCCACAAACAGGACAAAAGATTAATGAAAAAGACACATTCTTTTCAAGCTTTTCAGGACATTTTGCAAGAATACCAACCAGAGGGTAGAATCAGTAAAACTGTTGAATAGCACGTGTTGGTCAGATTCATCTTGTACACTTCAAAACAGAGAGCCAGTGTAATCAGAAAGTTCATTTCACAGTATTTCTTAAAATGGAGAGGTGAAGACAATATGTTATACTCCATGAGAGAAAAGTGTTAATTGGTTGGCAATTGGACTCAGATTGGTTGAATTATTGCCATGGAGAATGCACCACCTCGATAACGACTGACAGTTAGCAGGCTCGTTTTCCTCAGTTGTTTAAATGTTTCTGGTCCTAGTGCCTCAAGGAACAATTGGAAAAAGAACAATTTTCTGTGTTTCTAACCCCTCACAGATCTCCGGCATTGTGGAAAGAGGCCATTCAGCCCAGTGAATCTGCACTGACCTTCTAAACAGCATCACACTCAGACCCATCCCATCAACAGAAACCTGCTTTTACCATGACCAATCCACCTAACTTGCTCATCTGGATTGCGGGAAGAAACCAGAGCACCCCGTGCAAACTCCGCACAAACAGTCACTGAAAGCTGGAATCGAACGCAGTTCTTGAGGCGGTGAGGTAGCAGTACTATCCATTGTGCCACCATGCTAACCACTCAGATCAAAAATGTCTAATCGTTACTATTATGAGGATAAGAAATGAGATGCAGTTAGATGCTAATCTTCCTGCTGCTAAGAGAAGAGGAAATGTGACCATTCTGTGAGCATCAATGTTGGTGAAAGTCATTAAGAGCCATCCACCCTGAACGTGAGGAGGAGGCCACCTTATCTGAAATATTGTTTGTGGTGTGTTATGCTGTGATGAAAATCTTTGGAAGCCACCTTATTGCAATTTATGAAGTTTGTTTTATGACAAGTTACAATTGACAATCAAAAGTAGTACTAAAAAGAAATAAACAGTGCTTGCTGACAAATTGGATTAGAGTCAGTTGACCAAACAGATATACTGCACCCATAACCAAAAATTAAGTCACCCGATCAGGGACAGCATTCATTTTAAGCAGAATGTTTGATTTCAGATTTTCTTCATTAGATTGGAGCAGATTATTTGGAGCAACTTAAAGAATGGTTTGAGCCGCATTGGTTCTTTCTCAGTAAACAGAAACAAAATGCAAGTAAGTGCTACAACTAAATGATTTTTTTGCCACAATTAAGTCCATTTGTTACTGTGACAAACAACAAAGCAAACATTTACCTTGGCACCATACACTGTACTGGTGGATAAAGATTCATGCAAAACATGAAGACCCAAAGCCTCAAATTTCTTCATTGATTGACGCACCTTCTGACTCCCAAAATATTCTCCTTTATCTACATACAAGTCAGGGATGTGAGGAAGTAATTTCTGGTAACCTGGATTGATGCAGTTCCAACAATGCTCTAGAACCACAATAGCATTGAGAACAATGTAACCCGCAGATCTTCCAGTACCTCAATACCGAGACACTTTGACTGCAGTTGTATTGTCTGCAAGGTACCCTGTGGGAACTTGGCCAAAAGATCCTTGAACAGCTTCTCTCCTTACCTCTGTTAATTCAAAAGACAAGGGAAAAATAGTCTATGGGAACACCAGCATTTCCACATCCACCTCTAAGCCTTTCAGGCGGTCCCCAGTATGTGAATGAGTTCCGTTCCTGAGTCTGTGTGCAAGTTGATTTGTATGCAAGTCAGAACACACTTCATGGCAATCAAAAATAGCTATTCGTAAGTAGGAGGAATGTTTGTATGTCAGATGTATAAAATTGCACTCTGGATGGGATCACATTCATAAGTACACAGTTCCTAAGAACAGAATTCATAAATTGGGGACCCCTGCTTATCACTTTCATCCAGTGGTGCTGGATTAATATTTTGAGACATATCTTCAACATTGGTAATAATGACAAATTCCACACCACTGGGGCATGGGGCATATCATGATTGCATCCACCAGAAACATCCCACAAATCCTTTTTACTGGCATTAGAACAAATAAATTACTGATACCAAATGGGGAAGGGTAATTCCCCATTTGGGGTACAAAGCCTTCAGAAGAAGTTAGGCTCCATTTGGATAAATAGAATATATTTATTCCACAGTACTTAACATAATATACACTGTGCCAACCTTTTATGGACTAGCCCAGACTACTTAAAACATTCTTAAGCAGGCAGCCCAGACCATAACTTTGCAATTACCCGGAGTAAGTTAGCTAGGTTAAATACCAGGTTTTAAAACAGAAAAAATATTCACAAAATTACACAAAGAAAGACAAAGGTCAGAATAAAGAACCCCGATAGAACTCAAATCGATCCAAACTAAACTTAATTATGCTGTTCCGAATCTACACAACAGTCCCATTAAGCAAACCCCCTTAAACACAGTAAAAATGAAACAAAGGCTTACAGGTTGAAGCTAGAAGGCAGAAGGAGAGAAAGTCTAGCAGCCTGCTTCCACACAGCCGACCGCTGAACCCCCTAACTAGTTCTGACTGAACTGCTCAGCTGGAGAGCTGGCCATGCCCCCTTGACTTCTAAAAACATAAGAACTTTGGCCTAAAGACTCATGTGTTTAATGTATAAATAAAAAGGTCTTTCATTTCTGTACCAAACTCAGTCCTTTCAGAGTCCAGCCTGTTTACGAGCCCTCTAATAAAAAAAAAACTAAGGACACAGTATCCTTGAGAAAAGGAACATCTTTGAGAAGAAGGGACCAGTTTGTGACAATTAGTTGTTTGATAGCCTGTTGTAAGCTATCGGCATGGACTTAAAAGAAGTACACATTATCATTTGTCTGCAAAGATTGGAATGACTAAAACCAAAACTGCAACACATGTACGGGCTGCAACTCCCAAGAATTATTTTTTAAAACCATAAAACCATAAGAAATAGGAGCAGGAGTAGGCCATCTGGTGTTTCAAGCCTGCTTTCTCATTCAATAAGATCATGGCTGATCTTTTCATAAACTCAGCCCTACTTACCCACCTGCTCACCATAACCCGTAGTTGCTTCAGTGTGCAAACATCTATCTTTGCTTTACAAACACTCAACGAGGCAGCTTTAACTGCTTCACGGACAGGGAATTCCATAGATTTACAACCCTCTGGGTGAAGATGTTCTTCCCCAACTAGGTCCTAAATTTACTTCACCTAATTTTGAGGGTATGCCCCTTGTTAAAGTTTCAGTGGAAACAACCTTCCTTTTTCTACCTTATCTATTTTCTTCATAATTATATATGTTTTTAAGGTTCCCCTCATTCTTCTCAATTCCAATTATTATAATTCAAGTCTACTCACTCTCAACTCCAGAGTCAACCTAGCAACCCTCCTCTGCACCCTATCCACTGTCAGTACATTCTTTCTCAAAGAAGGGACCAAAAATGTACTTGAAGGAGCAAAAACAGAGGTTGCAAGAAAAGCTCAGAAGATCTGGTAGCATCTGTGAGGAGAAATCTGAGTTAGCATTTTGGGTCCAGTGACCCTTCCTCAGAATTGATGGTAGCTAGGAAAATGTTGATGTATATGCAGAAGATAGGGTGGGGGGAGGGTATAAGGAATAAACGACAAAGTGGGGTAGAGCCAAAAGAGAGAGAAAAATTAGCTGGACAGACAACGGAGTGGATAATAATCTGGCTGGGAGGATGAATACCTGTTAATGGCGACTGTTAGTGGCTAACAATAGGGAGTGTGTAATGGCAGACTATGTGATAACAAGGCCTGGTGTGTTGGTTATGGGCCTAGGACATGGGAGAGTTCAGGTTCTAACATTATTGAACTTGATATTGAATCTGGAGGGTTGAAGGATCCCCGAGTGGAAAATGAGGTGGTGTTACTCATGCTTGTTGAGCGTTGCTGGAGCACCGCAGCAAGCCTGAGACAGAGATGTTGGCCAGGGAGCAGGGTGGGGTGTTAAAATGGCAGGCAACTGGAAGCTCAGGGTCTTTTTTTGCAGGCAGAACGTAGATATTTTGCAAAGTGGTCACCCAGTTTACGCTTCATTTCCCCAATGTAGAGGAGACCACATTGTGAGCAGCAAATGCAGTAGATTAGATTTTGAGAAGTGCAAGTAAAGTAGAAGGTATATTTGGGCCTTTGTAAACGGAGGATGGAGGAGGTAATTGGGTAGGTGTTACATCTTTGGCGATTGCAGGGGAAGGTGCCATAGGGCTCTGGGTGGAGGGGGTAGGAGGTGTTGGAGTGAAAGAAGAGTGGACCAGAGTGTCCGGAGGCAACAGTCCCTGCACAAGGCAGACAAGGGAGGGGAGACAAGTGTGTGTCTGATGGTGACATCTCACTGGAGGTGGCAGAAATAGTGACTGATCATCTTCTGGATGTGGATGCTGGTGGGATGGTAGATAAACCTCTTCATAGAACTCCCGGTGCAGCCTCACCAGCACCCTATACAGCTGCAACATAACTTCCCTATTTTTAAACTCCAACTCTCTAAAATGAAGGACAATATTTAATTTGCCTTCCTAATTACCTGTAGCACCGGCAAACCAACCATTTGTGATTCATGCACAAGAATACCCAACTCCCTCTGCACAGCAGCATGCTGCAATTTTTCACCATTTAAATAATGATACATTTTGCTGTAGTTTTCTGATATTTTCTAATAAAACCTGCTTAAATGGTCAGGATACTATACCACTAGAGCCCAGGATAATCCTTTACATACTTTACACACATACAAACTGCCTTACACAACTAACAGTGGGAGTGCATGAATTGCAGGGCTTGAAAAAGTCATTCCACCACCATCTCCTCAAGAGCAACTACAATTTGTATTAGCCCAAAACCTCATTACATTTTTTTAAAAGAGGAATTCAAAATTCAAAGCTAAGAGTTTAATATGTCAGTTCAATATCTGATATATGTTGAAATCAATGGTGTAATTGAATCTCTCAACTGAATTTTCTGGATCCATTGACAGGGAAATGTCAGGAGGGAAGATTGAGAGAAGTCATGAATGGGATGTGGTCATCACTGGCTGGGATAGCATTTATGGCCATTTATCATTTACAAGGTAGTGGCGACTACTTTCTTAAGTTGCTGCAGTCCATTTACTGCAGTTTGACCCATAATGACATGAGGGTTGGTTTGAGGATTTTGATCCAGCAACAGTGAAGGAACAGCAAAATAGTTCAAAGTCAGGATGGTGTACAACTTGGAGAGGAATATTAAGCTTGTGGTATTCCTATGTACTGAGTCCTAAGATCACCATCCTGAGGAATTCATGCAGAGATTTGCTGGAGCTGAAGTGACTGACCTTCAACAACTACAACCTTCTTTCTTTCTGCAAGGTATGGCTCCAACCAGCGGAGAGTCTTCCCCCTGATTCCCAAGGATTCCAATATATGTTTGGGGGTTGGGCAGGTACTGTTTAAGCAGCCTTGATGAATTTTGGCACTGAATCTTAAAAAAATGATTCACACTCCTGCTACTGAGCATGATGGTGGAGGGAGTGAATGTTTGTGAATGTGTTGACTGTCAAGAAGGCTGTTTTGTCCTGGATGGCGCCAAGCCACCCATCCAAGTAAGTGATGAGAATTCGCTCACACCACTGGCTTGTGCCTTCTTGATGGGAGACAGACTTTGGAGAGTCAGAAGAGGAGTTATAGCAGAATTCATAAGCTCTGGCCTACACTTGTAGCCACAGTATGTATATGGCTAGTCCAGTTTAGTTTCTACAGTATGTTGATAGTGGGGGAATTCAGTAATGGTAATGTCAAGGGATGTTGGTTAGATCATTTCTTACTGGAGATGCTCAGTGCTTAGTACTTGTATGGCACAAATGTTACTTATTTTAGTCAGTCAACTTGGATATTGTCCAGTTCTTGCTGCATTTGGATGTGGGCTGCTTCATGTTTGAGGAGTCATGAGTAGTGTTGAACAAAACTGTTGTCATCAGTGAATATCTCTACTGACCGATTGATGAAGGAACGTGATTGATGAGTGGTCCAAAGACCACCATCCTGAGGAATTCATGCAGAGGTTTGCTGGAGCTGAGGTTTCTGACCTTCAATAACCACAACCTTCTTTCTTTCTGCAAGGTATGGCTCCAACTAGTGGAGAGCTTTCCCTCTGATTCCCGAGGATTCCAATATACCACAGTCAACTGTAGCCTTGATGTCAAGAGCAGTCACTCTCACCTCACGTCTGGAATTCAGCCCCTAATGTCTGCATTTGTACTGATATCATAACTATTTTTATTGCAAAAATGTACTCCATTCATAAAATAAATCCATACATAGATACAAAAGGTCCTAAAAGAGAGACTTTACAGTGGAAAAAAAAACACATTGGAATTTAACATTCCTCAGCTGAAAGGCAAAGACATTTTCTACTCATTCAGGGAAAACTATTCCTCTTAAAGCAGAGAAGGGAGGTCTCAGAGTTTGGCACACCATTCTTATATTTTGGCAGAAAGATTTTGGACAGTAGAGTTTCCCTACTGCACCTCAGTGGCAACTGCCCCAGGCTTTAGTGACTTGGACCTTGGTATCTGCCAGGCTGCAACCCTCATTTGAGGTGAAGTCTCTGTACTAGAAGTTCCACACGTTTTGGTCAGACCAAAGGATATATTTTACTGAGCTGATGCTTTTCCAGGCAGAATTGATGTTTGTTTTTGCTGTGCATCCCAGGGAACAAATTGTAGATCATAGAGTGTCGTGTCATGGAGCTGCGCAGGATGAATCTCAGCAAAAGCCACATCTCTCTCCAGACCTTCTTTCCAAAGACCCACTCCAGAAGGCGGTGTCTGACAGTGTCTTCATCAGTGCAGCCGCTTTGAGGGCAGAATTATCTCCTCACCACTTGCCAAGTGACATCTTGGTGCTTGTTGGAAAGTTCTGGCAATGAAGTGTTCTTCCACTGCCTTCTGCTGGCTGACTGTCACATACAGGGTAACCAATAGGCTAGCAAGGAAACATGGGAGCTGAATGTGAAACTGTTGACCTGCAGAACACTGAGGAACTGAAAAAGGATTGGACAATTATTGTTGGAGAACCATGAAACCCCTTGTTATGTCTCCAGCACACCAGTGGGAAGAAACCAAGGGGAACATCTAGAGGTTTTTCATCCTCAAAGATGTTCAGAGGCCGAGAGAGGTGGGTAAACTTGTCCAAACTCCAGAAAAGCATCAGAGATTGCTCCTGCTGCAGTTCATGGGGATTGATGTCAAGGAAGATCTCCAAGAGATGAAGAGCTAGTTGCTTCTGTGGCCTCCAAAATAATCTTCCAGTCCATGGTCTCCACCATGGAGTAGGCTCAGACATGCTCCTGTTTCTTCTTCCAGAAGGTCCTCAGGGAGAGCTCTGTACTCAGCAGCTTGAAGGAAGAAGTTGGCTCGGTAACATCTGACATCCTGAAGATCAGCAAATCCTTTTATCCCAGACTGTATCTCACACAGTCCACAGACAACACAACCTCCCAGTCTTTCCTATCCTTTATCACAGAACTCTTAGATCTCAGCACACAGGAGAAACAAGAGAAGCCGTTATCTCTGGATGAGCTGAAGAAGCCCTTTGAAAAAAAAGAGTAAAACTCCCAAAAAAAATGCTGGATTACCAGCTGAGTCATTTTCATCTCTGCGAGACTTAATTGGCCAAGACCTGCAGGAGGTGTACGGTAGTGTGCTTCTGGAAGGTAGCATGTCACATCAATGAGGAAAGGCATCGCCACCTTCATATACAAGCAGAAGGGGGAGATGCAAGAAATCAGAAATTAGAAACCAATTTCACTGTTGAATAAAGATTAAAAATTCCTGTACAAGGTCTTCACCAACTGGGTCAGGACTGAGGGAGTTGACTGTTCAAAGCAGTGGAGGCCTGCAGTTGAAGGCCTCTCTGTACTTGGCCAATGTCGCCATTTTCTGCTGTCAGTGCGCAGAGTCATGAGCATCCATGGCCTCATGATCTGGCTTCAGGAACCAAATGAAAGCACGAGCGAGGTCATGTTCTTTGGGAACTGAGCCAATCCTTTATCCCCCTCACTGTCAGGACAGATTACCTGAAGTTACTAGGTATGAGGTATTAGGCATGTACCAGAATTTGGGAGGAGCTTATCACCAGTTAAGGCGGAAACTGCGGAGATGGGAGCAGCATTACCCCTGAATTCTGGTCATCAGGTACTGCTGGTATTGTTGTATGTGGCGCAGGCCTGGCCCATTCACCAAGTCTGCACCATCACACTCACCCGAGCCATCTTCCAGTTCATCTGGAGATCAAAGATGGACTGAATTTGCAGGGCCGCCATGTACAACCTCTAGCTAAGAAGGGGGCAAAAGTACCCAACATCATCCTCATCTGGAGGACTACCTTTATGTGCAGTGTCATCAAGCAATGCTTGGTACCCAAACACCAAGTGTCACGACATTCTGAGGTTCTATCTGACACCAGTGTTATGATAGATCGACCTGGCTTTGTTGCTGTGTAACACTCAAAGAACTTGGACCTTTCTGTAACACCTGTCCCTTAGTGTTCCCCTTGATTTCTTCCCACCATTGTGCTGGAGACTCAACAAGCGGTTTCATGGTTCTCCAACAATGATTCTCCAATCCTTTTTGAGTTCCTCAGTATCCTGGAGATCAACAGTTTCACATTCAGCTTCCATGTTTCCTTGCTGACCTATTGGTTGCCCTGTCAGTGACAGTCAGCCAGCAGGAGGCAGTGGTCAGCAAAGAACACCAGCTTGACGTTGGTCGTCGTGACAGAGAACAGGAAATCTATCCTTGAGTGGATAGACTCATCTGACCATGCCCAGGCTTTCTACAGAGTGCTGTAGACCTTTCCAGCTTGGTGTCTTTTATCATTTCCATCAGGAATCTGGGCATGGTGTTCAGTTTGCTGTCAGCTCGTTCCAGGCAGTCCAGCTGCAAGCAGAGTGATCCTGCCAGAGCCAAAACTGGGTATCAGTGAGCAGGTTATTGCCAATGAAGAGCTGCTTGATAGCATTGTTGATGACATCTTCCATCACCTACTAATGCTCGAGAGTAGACTGATGGGACTGCAATTGGCCGGGTTGGATTGGTCCTGCTTCTGGTGCACACGACGTACCTGGGCAATCTTCCACATTGCTGGGTCAGTGCCAGGGTTGCAGTTGTATTGGAAAAACTTGGTGAGGGGCACAACAAATTATGGGGCACAAAGTTTCAGTACTCTCGCAAGAATGTTGCCAGGACCTGTAACCTTTGCAACATTCAGCATCTTCCACTGTTTTCGGATAACATGTGAAGTGAATCAAATTGGATGAAGACTAGCACCTTTGATGTTCAGGACTTCGGGAGGATGCTGAGATGGATCATCCATCTTAAACATTGCCTGCAATCTGACACGTTGGTAGCTCAGCTCCCCACCAGTTGGCCAATTCTGTCATTTAAGAGGCCCAGTAAAGGTTATGTATCATCTCTGTAGGCAGTTTGCCTGTGTTGAGAAGGACTTACTCCATGTCAGCATGATTGTTCTCAGTTCCACCTGATTGGGCTAGCAGTTCTTGGAACGGCTTGCTGTCTCTTGGCCAGTCAGGCTCCCTGGGTCCATAAACACACTGACACAGGATCACCTCCTCCTTTTTGGTGGCCTTCAAATTAAACAGCAAAAATCAGCCCAGAAACATGTCCAAATTTCCTCTTGCCTGATAGTGAGTGCATTCTTTCCCAGTAGAAACACAGCTGTTTATTAAAATTCTGAGAATCGAGGTATATAGTTAGTGTAGCCAAAACACGTGGAGTCCAATGTATGGTCAACCAAACTCTTGACTTTAACCAAAGAATGCAAGAATTTCACATTACTGTCGCGCCTATATTATTAAATAAAATATCATCCCAAGGTACACCTAAGTGTAATCAGACCAAAAATGCACACATAAGTCAAAGAAGGATATCAAGACGGGACTGCTAATTAAAGAGACCTTCTTTTCCCTATTTTTCTCTTCTCTTTTAAGGTAGAAAGGGTCATCCAGAAGCCAAGACAGGTCAATAAAAACAGGTATAGTGAGTTTCTCAACCTCAACATAGTCAATGATACAGAGGAGAGTTTTGATGATATATCTCAAAGAAGGAAGGGTTAAAGAAAGAAGACAATGAAGAGAAGGCAGCAACCGCATTTGTGCAGAATAATTGCAGTTCTAAAGTACAAATCTTTGAAGCACTTTTGGACTTTGTGAGGTATTATTGAAATTCCTTTCCCTGTATAGCTCCAAAATCCCACATGAAGACTCATCCATTGTAACCTACAATCCAATTGTCTTCTAAATCCAGCACTGCTAGTGTAAGGTAGTTAAATTTCAACCTCTTTCATTAGTACTCTGGTGGTGAACATAATTACAGCAACAAACAAGTGAATCATTCTTGGAAGAAAATACTGAAGATGCTTAGGACTTGCTCGCTGCTTTACATGCTGGTCAGGAAACAATGAGAATATCAAATGAAGTGATCAAATAAAAACATGCAAACCTTAAAATGTCAGAATTTACAGTAATTCTAGCTCCTTAAAATGTCTTAATTCAGTAAAATAAAATCTTATCTGTCTTACATACCCATCTGCTAGAAATTTTGAATTTAAAGCACATCAGTGCTGTAAGATTAATTTAGCTTACTGATATATATAGCATACGAACTTCAAATCACTTCCATGACTGATGTAACCTCATAACCCAAACAATATGTGACTGAGCATCAATGCAATGAGTAAAGCAAATTCTCTGATTTACTTGGACCCCATATAGCTATCTTAAATAAAGCACCCTAGCAGTTCTGACACAACCTATGGCAGTATTTTAAGATTTTAAGGATATGCGTATTCCTGATAGAAGACAACTTCTAAGCATATCATCTTGCACTCACGAAGACATTTCACAAGAATAGCAATTCAAGGGAAAAATAAAACAACTGCAAGAGAGAAAAGGACTGATTGGCTGGAAAATAAACTCCTAATGATAGAGACAAGACCATGGAGAATGCATTCACTAATCCTTACTTGCAGTTCACTGCTAGTCTTTGAATTTTCATCTCAACTGGTAGACTTTCATTCAACACATAGAACAAGTAAATGACAGCACTGATAGGATTTCAACTGCAATCTTCTGAATTCTGAAACAGTAATTATTTAATACGGGACTAATCACAAATGAAGAGTTTGATTAAACATCTAAAGTTAAGTCAATTGGTCTTTTAAATGTTTGAAATTTTTAGTAGACTTCAGAAAATATGAAATACATTGGAACTGTGATGATTCAAATTCAGATGACCTGAAGCTCCAGTTGTGTCCAACTTGTCACCCATTCATGCCAACTGACGAACAAATCCATTGGAAGGATGCCCCTGATAAGCTGAAAATCTAAACTGTTAACTCCCGATTTGCTGTATTTATGAAAGCTTGATATATAACGGTGCTGACCAATCAGAATACAAGATCATGCGGCACTGGGTAATGCATCATTTGACATGGAGTTCTTTCTGTGCATTCTTTCACTAAGCCTGGAGGGATGGCTAACCCTGTGAGGAAGTTGGAAGTTAAAAGTGATGTTGATTGGAGAAAAGGTGAGATTGATACAGTAAATGGAAAACCATGGTGTGAAGCAGAAAGCAGACATCATGAATGAGTGGGTGCTGACATCAGTTTGTCAACCACCCTAAGCCTCAAGGCAAACACCTTGGAACTGTTTGACAAGCAGATGTCTTCCCCAGCCAGGTAGAGGTTAATAGCCCGAGACTGCAGAAACTCTGCTGACAATGTCTTCAGACAGCCCAGTCCAGCACTGCAGGAAAGGCGAATCACTCTGGAAAAGAGACTGGACCACATACAACTCATCTGCACTGGAGGATGGCCAGACTGATTCAAGACTAGGCATAGCATCCATCTTCCTCGTGGTAAGCACTGAAAGTGCAACCGTTGTGACAAAAGCCATAGAGATGCTCTAGGATTTTACACTGCAGCACAAATACTCCAAAAACATGTTTGATTGCATTGATATCACGAGCAACAGTATCTGAAGACAGCAGGCTCAGCCGAGAAAGTTTCCTAAGTTTTTCCAGAGCTCCAGCTCAACATTATTCATTGCCTTTTACAAGGTCTGGGCATTATCAGGTGGTGAACAATTTAAGTAAAAGCGTGTTTCAAATATTTACTTTACTATGTTTTCATTTGGCATTTTTCTGACACAGAGCCTGATTGTAGACAACTTGGGCTACGTTGAGGCTTCTTCAAGTATCATTGAAATTCGGCTTTACATGAATTGGTGGGAGGATCCCCTGGGATTCAACGCAACAAGATTCTACTGTCGTGTAGAATACTTTCACAGGTACCATTTTTATCTTCCTTTTTGAATCTCCATTCTCAGGATTTTAGTATACGAAGGAATCATTATTCCTCTTTGAAAGCAGAGAAACCAACGGCAACACAAATCAGTTTTCAGCAACATTTAAAACATTGCACAGGTGAAAAGAAAATTTGTAACAAATGGAAAAATTGTTAAGCTTTATCAATTATTAATCTTGGAAGAATATGTAATTCTATTAACGCTTCAAAATTGGTTCAATGGTTTTTAACTTTGCACCTCAATGTCATAGTTCAGGCATACCAATTTTTGCTGCTTCTACGATTTTACAGCGTTTAGGATTTGGTGTAATGGAATGTCAAAAATGTGTTTGCAGCTGTAATTGGAAACATTCCTAAAATTTGAACTCATCTTGTGGATTTTGACAAAGTGCAGAGGATTTTTTTTAAATCAAAAAAATCTAAATTAATAGTTGGAGAGAAAATTTACAAAGATTTCAACATGATTACAAATTAACCTTTGATAAATCATATCTTGTCAATCACACCTCAATCATAAATCACAAATATATAATCGATGACATCACCATGCACTCCTAGGTCTTTGACAGCCTGAAAAGACTGATCAATTTCTGTTAAGCAGGAATATTAATGATATGACAGACAATTAATTGGGAGATCGACTCTGATTAGTCATTTTTTCAGACCGTGAGACATAGGAGCAAAATTAGATTATGCACCTTATCGAGTCTGCTCCACCATTCAATCATGGCTGGTGTGTTTCTCAACCCCATTCCCCTGCCTTTTCCCAGTAACCCTTTATTCCCTTCTGAATCAAGAACGTATCATTGTTTTAAATCTACTCATTGCCACAGAGGGCTGTGGAGGCCAAGTCAATGTGTTCCACAGGCTGAGGAAATTTCTCCTTATCTCAGTTTTAAAGAACCATCCCTTCACACTGAGGCAATGCCTTTGGTTCCTAATCTTTCCTACTAATGGAAATTTCTTCTCCGCATCCCCTCAAGGTACAAGTCCAATATAACTCTTCTTTGACTATCCTTGCCAGACTTGCTGGGTTTCCCCTGCACTTTGTTTTTATTTCAAGTCATGGAGTTATGCAACATGGAAACAGACCCTCCGGTCTAACTTGCTCATGCTAACCAGATATCCTAAACTGATCTCGTCCCATTTGCCAACGTTTGGTCCATATCCCCCTAAACCTTTCCTTTTCATGTAACCATCCTAATGCCTTTTAAATGTTGTCATTGTACGAGCCTCCAACATCTCCTCTCGCTCTGTACACACATCACCCGCTGCACGAAAAAGTTGCCTCTTTGGTCACTTTTAAATCTTTCCCTTCTCACCATCAACCTATGCCCTCTAGCTTTGGATTCCCCTATCCTGGGAAAAAGACGTTGGCTTTTCACCCTAAAAATGTCCTTCATGATTTCTGTAAGGTCACTTCTCAGCCTCCGATGCTCTAGGGAAAATAGCCCCAGTCTACTGAGCTTCTCACTTTCGTTCAAACCCTCCTACCCCGCCAACATCCTTATAAGTCTTTTTCTGAACCCTTCCAAGTTTAACAACATCATTCTTAAATCAGGGAGACCAAGTTTAATAACATCCTTCCTATATAAGGATTCCAGAAGTGACCTCTCAGATCGCTAGCCTTTATAATACTTTGATTTAAGGTGTATTCTTACTGTAAATCGTAGCCAGAGTGATTTCTAGTGTAACATCCATTTTTTAAGTAGCCCAATAAAATATTCAGCCGTTTTGTGGACCACCTAATAAGTATTGTTACCAATAAGTTTTCTGAACAGTTTATCTTCTCAACAAAGGAAATGTCATGCAATGTTAAAAGATTATATATTATCAAATATCTAATTTTTTTGTTGTTAGCAGGAACTGCAATGGGTATCTGAATTAAAATCGAGCTTCAATTGCATCTCTTTATAACTTTGAAATTCCTCCCAGCTATGATTATGGAAATAGATCAAAACATATTGAGTAATAATTCTTCATCAGCTCAGAGAATGATATAGCTGAAGCCTGAATATTTCGGAATCTTCCTTCCAGGATTGTTAAATATGACTCTCTTGTCATTTCAGGGTTGCAGTTGTGCCTCAGTTTTTACAGAAGGCATGAGCTTTGGATTGTAATCATTACCAATAACTCAAATTTCATAACTACCAGTTTACAGGCTTGCACATAACACACAGCTTGTATATAAAGTATTGTTTCTGTCCGAATAATAGATGGGGGAGGGACTTTGTCAGGTTAGAATAACGTTCTGTTACCAAGATTTAATCACATCCAGAATATGATGCTATTCCAAGAAGGAATCAAATTCTTTTACACTTTTTAAAAAAGTCTTAATTGCTCCCTCGAGAACCAGAACTGCAACCACCATACGCTTGATGCATTATTCATTGTCTGAAGGTTTCGAAGAGAAAAACTATTTGAACATCTGGGAAAACTAAAGTGAGGCAATTCCTTGTGCTGCTGGGAGTGCTTTTAATGTGACACCATCAAACTTGGTAAGCATTTGACCACAGCCTTTGGATTACCTTCAAGACTGCTTCTCCTCCTTTGACAGGTACTTCTGCTTGTACATATCCGACAGCATTGTACAGGTTACTTCTTATTGACAGAATGCAAGCATAATGTCATTTGCTTCCCTGTTTATCTTTAGGGCCCTAATAAAAGCATTTAAAATGAAAAATAAATCTTGAGACTCAACAAAGTTGTGAGCCCATAGTTTACTGTTTATTGGGTTCATTAATCTCTGTGTGACAATTAATTCTCTAGGTTTCTGGGCACAGTGATGCTGGAAAGTGACAAATTTAATTGCTTATCCTCATGCATATTTTTGGTTTAAAAAATCTTCATCCACTTCCCATAGTAGTAGATATGGCAACAAAAATATCTTTAATCTAACAATGATAATATCAATCATTAATTATTTGTGCAAACCAAAAAAAAACCCTGAAATAAAGTTTGATTTCAGAAGATAAATAATAAAATCAAAATAGTATGTCAAAGATAATGTTCTTATGCAAAAAAAATTCTGAAGGCTTAGATTCAACCTTCCACTTATTCATATTTATTTGGATTACACAGTGCCCTTTTGCTTGGATTGTAAAAGGTGATCTCACATGATTCCTTAATATTTTAGACACACTTTGAAAGCTTCTTAAGTGACAGTCATGTTTCCTTTTGTGTTAATGCTGAGAGGGGAGATGCAGTGAGCTAGCAGAAACAAAGCACTGATGGAGAACAGCTCAGCTGTCATAAACCATCAAGAGCTTATATGCTCCAAAGTAATACTGAATTATTAGGTATTATCATTCTGAAAACTGGATGCAGCAAAGATTTTCACTATAATTATTTTGACTTTTTTCAAGACTGTTTTAATGACATAACAGTAATAAAATTTCAATATGTTAATATTATTGAGCTGTTGATCATAATTCCAAAACTCATTCTTAAAATACTCGAGAGGCAGCTGTAAAATTAACATTTAAAGCCATCGACCTAAAATGCATTTTCAAAAGACACAAGGAAATCAAGTGGATTGATGCTTAGCTTGAATAGTTTACAAGGTTGAAGAGATCTACTTCTGACAATAAGTCTCATCGATAATAGGCTGCCTTGCTATCAATGCCTCCCTCTTCAATCAAATTCATGAACAACCAAGAAAGGGAAGATGAGGAGTGACAGAGGTCTTTAGGATTATAAAATTGATAAGTTACATGCAGGGATGAGAATTTCATCTGACTGGGGGACCTGCAGTAGAAACCATAAATAGCAGATAGTCCCTAATCAATCCAAAGTGAATCCTGCAGAAATAGCTGTCTTTCAAATAAGTGTCTGAAATGTTAAGAAAATGGATAGGAAGTAGAACTTGCGATGATAAGGAGCAGTTGAAGCAACTAAACAAAGAAGAAACTTTGTATTGCCAGTTTCTGTACTGTAAAAGTTTTCAGTATTTGTAATGTATAAATTTATAAATACTAAAAAGATAAAAACTGTGTGTGCAGACATTAGACTACTCAGCAGCTTCTATTAGGATAACTGTAATATGACGTGTTGTTCGTTGAAAATAGAAGGACTTCAAAGTCACACTTACAGAATGGCAGAGCACTCCAACAACTAATTAGACCAATAGTATGATGATCTTTAATCATCTGAGAAAGTTAGTTAAAAGTTTTAACACTTCTACACATGACAATTCAGGGGATGGAATGCACTGTGTTGCAGGCAACTTCAGTTCATGGCATTGAGTGATTATCTTGATAAAAAGATAACTGCATGATGACAGGGAAATGGCAGGAGATTGCCGTTAAGTTAAAATATTCAAAGAGCTACTGCAGACACATTGGTCTGAATCATATCCTTTGTAAGAATTTTATAATGATTGAAGCAAGGGTAACTTGTTCTCAATGTTGACTTCCATTAGAATCTGAATATTTGGGTGGGTACCAATGCTGGTTTCCCCACTATTATTTTGATAATGCCAAAAAGGACTGAAGAGACTAAGTACCGACTAGATGACAGCTCTCTGGATAAGAATGATTGTTGCTTGCCATTTCAATAAACTACCTTGCTGCCATAACAAGCCCATTTGAATAAACTGCAATTACTTGTAGAGAAGTAATAAACTACATATGGTTTACTCTTCTTGTTATACCAGAAGGGTGGCTATCTTCACATTCGCTAGATTAAGCGCCTAAAGAACCCCAAAGGATATGCAGATAGAAGCAGACAATAGTAAATGCTGTATGTTGACCTATACAGGTTCTACAAGTCAGATTATGGCAAATCAAAATAGTTTTGGATATTAACTCTATTGGAAGGTGTTATTTTGAGGCAGGATTGTTTAAATGGCACTTACGTACCCTGGATTTATTTTAGCTTAAATTGATTGGGCTGCACAGAACATTCACGTTTGATTCAAAGATCACTTGAGAGCTTTTAGACAACATTTTGTTTGACACTTATGCTTTAGTGCAGCCCTGAAGATCCTGAAGTGGTGAACCTCGTTCACTTACACCCCCAAAATGAATGACTGATGACGCTATAAAGTATAGTTAATGCCTGAACATTGAGTGACTGCTGTAATGTCCATTTTAAACAAGAGATAGAATGGAAGTCCGAGTGTGCCCATTCATAATGCTGTTTGGGAGCTGTAACAAGCAGCTCTGTATTGATCCAGTTATTTACTGTCCGACAATGATTTCTTTTGTCCATGCAGTACTGGAGTCACGTAGAGCTTTTTAAGGCTGCACCTCCTCTCTCCTCTGTGCTGTTTGCCAATGGCCCTTTTTCTCACCCATGCTGTCCCGGACAATACTTAACCTTTAACCAACAGCAGTTTAAAGAGAACGAGTTATCCAGTCATAACCTCATTGAGCAAAAAAGCAACAAACTGGCTAATGCATTTTCTATTACTCTGATCACACTACAAAA
Source organism: Chiloscyllium plagiosum (assembly GCF_004010195.1). NCBI lineage: Eukaryota > Metazoa > Chordata > Chondrichthyes > Orectolobiformes > Hemiscylliidae > Chiloscyllium > Chiloscyllium plagiosum. The sequence goes on along the minus strand of NC_057711.1, from coordinate 21,384,220 downwards.
ATGAAAATCATTGCTGGAAAGCACTTTGAGAGGATTTGGAATCATAAAAATTGTGGTATAAATGCACGTCTTTCTTTTACGGCTCCGACCTGAGCTGATAGAACACTGCATTTCATTATTTTGATTTTCTTTCCCACTTCCCAGGAGTGGGTGATGCATGCCAGGCCAGCATTTATTGTCGAACACAATTGCCTTGAGAAGGTGGTGATGAGTCACCTCTTGAATCCTTCATGTCCATGGGTGCAGGTACACATCCAATACTATCAGAAGGAGATTCTAGGATAAGGAGAGGGGGAGGTGAGGACCTCATAATAGGTACTCAGCTTCACTGAAAGGAACGAGCAATGTGAGGCTGTCATGATAAGGGATGATGAGTGAAGGTTTTTGGTTGTCGAACCCACATGAAAAAGCTCAGGTGATTAGAAGAGTTCAGGGAAAAATCAGCTCCAGCAAAAGCACGAGGCCAAGCTACTGAAGCAGCAACTAACCCCAACTGGAACTCCACCAGTATCTGAAAATGCTGACAAAAAAGTGAATTTTGTGCCAAAAACCAAAAAAAAAAAGCTGTTTGGAAGATACTGAGTAATTTGTTTTTCTGCACATTCAAGCTGCATAAAGAAAGATAAATTCCAGCTTTTATTTCCTCCAAAAAAAAACCTAAATAACTTCCTAATTTGCTGAAATTTACCTGGAAGTTTGGCAGGGATGCCCAGTCCCATATTTGCATTGTGTGAGAGGTCTGACTCACTTTTGGCACCTACAGAAAATGCAATTGGTTTGATCAACTTTAGATGAAACAGGTGGGGGTGGGACAAGACTTTGAACAATCAACATTTACTCCGATTTTTTGAGCTGTTGGTCCCTTTGAAATTTGACAGGCAATCTAGCTGAAGAGTGTGTGGATGGTGGTGCCAATGGGTCTTTTCAACATTACTTAAATTCGTCACCACCGCGTGACTAACAAATCTATTGATTAAAAACATGTTTTCACTAAGAAATGGAACTTGCATTATGTTAGGTGCTTTGCACCCATCTACATAAACATTTCAATTTTCAAAAAGCAATTTAGAAGCTTTGGTATCCTCCATTAAAATGAAATAATGTGCTTGCTGGTACTTTATAATCAGCACAATCACCATTCACTGTAAACACAGTGAACACAAAGCTCAGTTACATTCATTCAAGACTCCCTTGAAATTTTAGGATCAATTTCAAAATGCTGGTTGGTTAAAATCTCTTGTAAAATGTAGGTAATGTGAAATTATTACTGACAAAAGCACAATCAAATATGAACTGTGAAAGAAAACATCATTGTTAGTGTATTAGCCCTGATAGAATAGTCATAGACATTTAATCACACAGACAAAAACACACATAAATAATGCAGCTCCAAATATTCAGGAACAGAACCAACCTGCCCATTTGCTTTATTCAATCAAATGGTGTGCCTCCTTTCTTGTCAATCAGAGATCACCCACCACAGTTTTGCCTGTTTCTATTCACCATCCTGCCCGGTTCAGTCCAAAATAGCCCACATTTGGTCCTGCCACCCTGGCCCTGGTGAGATTCTGGGCATTATCGTTTCCTTCCTCCCAGGCCTCCTTTTCCTCTGGCTATGGCTACTGGTCCTGGTGTGGCACTGTGCTGCTGGCTTCTGATTGAGCAGATGCCCAAAGGAATGAAGACCACTTTTTAAAATTGAATTCAAGTTTATGAACCAGCTGTAATGAGATTTGAAATCAAATCAAAGGTCAGATCTTCATGGTGCTAGAGTGCAAGTCCTGATTCCATAATTCCCACAATTATTTCCAGTGCTTATATAGCTCACCAGTGCAGAATAAGAGTACATGTAGTAAACCTTGCCTTCTCACACCCAGTTATAAATTCAGAGTCTGGCCAACTTCTCGAAGACACCCAGAGGAAGCAGGAACCATCCATTATCTAGAAACCTGTATCCAGACCTTGGAAGATTTAAATTGGGCCCCCCCACTTCCAATGTAGAATCTAGCCCCTGGTCTTTGCTTCAATCTTGAGCTCTCATGGGAATTTCTACAGATTAGCAATTCCCTTTAAAAGTGTGGGGTGGATTTTTAGTTGTGGGGAGTTTTGTTGCATGCCTTTCCATCCTGTTTGAGAGACCAAACGCAGGAATTCTTCAGTGAACAATCCACTTTCTTCTTCACCAAAGCACATCCACCTCAATTCCAGTAGTGTGACGGAATAGTCCCTACATGGACACATCTTCAATAACGTTCAAGAAGCTTGACACCATCTAGCACAAAGCAGCTCACTTTTTTTTAGGACCACATCTACTATCTTCAATGTTGTGGTTCTGTTCGCTGGGTCAACAATACACATCGACCTGGACCCAATATACTGGCCATTGCAGCAGACAGCTGGAACTGACAACTGGAAGTGGCAGAGACAAATCACTATAAATGCCGGAGGAAACATCACAGAAGCGCGTCATAGGAGGCTCCCAAGCACCGAGGATGTCACCTAGACAGGGGACGATACATCTGCAACACAAATTTCCAGTGCGGCGAGCAGAACCACAACGACGAGCACCCAAGCTACAAATCTTCTCACAAAATTTGAACACTATCTTCAATAATCTCTCCCTTCACCAGTTAGACACAATGACAATAAATGTGTATCATTGACAAGATTTACTGCTGTAATTCAGCAAATATACTTTGACAGTAACTTCCAAATTCTTGCATCCTCCCAATGAGAATTACAAAGACAGCAGATGCATAGGAACACTACTACCCGAACTTTCTCCTCTTAGCCACTCGCTATTCCTTCACTGTCGCTGCTGTCAAAACCAGGAACTTTCTTCTCAGCAGCATTGCGGGTGCCCCTGCATCCCAAAGACTGAATCTGTTCAGGATGGCAGCTCAACACAGGGCTGATTTTTTTTAAAAACGTCTCTCCACAGTAACAATATACTGTCAACATTGGGATGCGTGTGTGTGTTCTGAAGGCCAATAAAAGGGAGTGACCAAGTGGGTATACCTTGGGTAGAGGTACACAGGACAACCCCGAAAGATGACCCACCCAATTCCCACTTTTTCAATGAAGCAGACTCACCCTTTCACCCACTTGCTGACATGAAGTGCATCGTGAATTGTAGACAAGCTCAATTACCTGAAGACTTTATATGGAAATGGCAGATGGGCTGCCAATTTTAGCACACTCCTGATTGTGTTATTTGACTTTATGTCATTCCTAGTCTTATACTTCTCAATCACTGGAAACAATTTTACATTATCTATCCTGCTCCAGCTAGTCATTTTTAAATAATTTCATTAACATTTGAATCTGAGTCAATTTTTCACCTGATTATTAATTGGAAAGAAAAGAGCAATTTTAGCAGATGGGATTTGGCAGGCTTTGGTTAGGATTTGATGTGAAGCTGGCCACTCATCCCAAGTAATTATTTTAATAGCTGTCTGACTCCAGTCTTCAAGCAATATTAACATATCATTTAATTGCAGCGCGACTATTTTTGTGAACCATTTATGAAGAAAAAAGGCAAAAACTTTGTAAGAATTTTTTTTGCAATCTTTGAATACAACATGGGATGCAACACCAACTCAATGATTGGAAGTAAAATTTACGATGCGGAGGTGGCAAGAGTATTAAAATTTGAACTCAAAAGGAAAAAAATTAAGTAGCTTTCTACACCTCATCTTTTGTGCACACTAGGTATAGGAATGGATTCAGCCTTCGGCTATCTTAATCCACGAAACACACTTAATTTTTATTGTCTATTCTCACATGTGAAAATTTGTAATTTTCCTTCCACGCTGAACAATTCCATTAAGATGAGACACTGTTTCCCAGCAGTGACAACACCTCAAAAGGACTTTGTTGGCTGTGAAGAATTGTGGAATGTCCTGAGGTTGCAAAACATTGCCTATCAACCAAAGTTGTTCTTTTTAACTTTCTTTCTGGGGAGGAAAAGAGGCAGGCAATGTAAACTGTGAAAAGGTTACATTGTCATTATGTTCTCTAAATGAAAATTATGCTTGAAATTTGCACAGGCCAAGATCATGAAAGATTTGTTCTCCAGTATTCAATGGATTAAATTTTCTGAATGCCCTGGGTAGCTAGGTTGCAGGGGTTAGACAGATCTGGACTCCAGTAAGCATCAGCAGGAGAAAACATGGCATGACTCTCCATGCACTAAGTTTTGCTTATTAAACCCCAGTTATCCAAGACTCAGCATGCCCAAATATGCTTCAAATTAAGACTGCTGAGAATGTTATAAAAAAATGTCACTGGGAGGATGAAATAGGAAACCCTGCTTGGGACTGATGTCAAGATTTGCACTATAAATTATGGAAAGGGAGGATGTGGTCCCATGATAGAGCACAATTCAGATGCAGAGCAGAGCTGCTTTTCACAATGTCACAAATATCTTAATTTCAACTAAGAAAGAACAATCCTCACTTCAAGTTTAATTTCCTATGCTGCTATCCTTGAGTAATATAGTGAAACTATTATTCAATTACCAAGTAGTTCTGAGTAAATGGGCAGATTTATGCTGCAACATATTTCTACCAGTAATTAGAGCCACAAACTCATTTAGTTTGACATGTTTACAGCCATCAGAGAGTATTTTGGAAACCAATGCAAATTGATGTAACAATCTGTCCCAGAGGTGAAACAAACCTTTTGCAACCCAGTGTGCTGACCAGTTATCTCATTGCATTTTGTGTTAAAACATGAGAGCATGCTTTGTAGAGAAAACATGAAGGCATTTACTACCTGTGGGTCCTTGAATCATCCATCTGTTAAAATTAATGTTAAAATCATTGGGTTGAATCTCACCTTTTTTTGGCGAAGTGCAAGTCATGCTGAATTTTCATAAAATCATTGACTTCCTATAGTGTGGAAACTGGCCATTTGGCCCAACAAGTCCACATCGACCCTCCAAAAAGAGAGTTCCCCAGCCGGACCCATTTCCCTACATTTTTGCTCGACATTTCCCCTGATTAATGCACAGAGTGTACACATCTCTGAACACGTTGGGCAATTTAGCATGGCCAATCCACCTAACCTGCACATGTTTGGACTTTTGGTGAATTTTTTTTTCTGTATTTGATCAAACCTGCCTTTTTACTCCCAATCTCACACATATGGTGTCCACTTGTCTGATTCCATCCACATCTTACCAAGTGTCATTTCAGAAATAAGTCACCACTCATTGGTTATCTTCCAAAAGACTGGAATTCCTGGTGCCCATGCCATTTTTAAAAACCCATTTTGCAATCAGACAGGTACTGTTGGTCCAGGCATGCACTGTTCTTGATATTTGTCCTGGATATAGCACAGAAGGCTTGATGGGCCGAAGGTCCTGCTAGACAGGAAGAGACAATGGTGCTGGTGGTATCATCTCCCCCAGTAACAGCAGCAGAAGCCATAATATCAGGCAATGCCAACCTAGCCTGAAGTTTCTACCTGCGTCAACGCAGTTTCAACCTTCAGCAGTGAAAGAGGCAGAGAGCTTCTAGAATCTGCCAATGTAAGTGAAACCCTCTCTTCTCAGATACCTCTTAGTCTATTTGTAACCAGACTCACCTCCCACCCACGGCTCATGCCCCACCACTGACTTGCCTGCAACATTTTTTTCACTCATTCTCACCCATTCTGAGCCACAACTGCAATGATATTGCACACCCTCTGCACTGCCCACTCATTTGCTTGGGACAGCTCACCTACCATACCAAAAGTAACAGCTGTGCCAGTACTTGTATCTCCTATCATACATGTCTCTCTCCAATTTCAGGAGGAAAGGAGCCCACAATGGGGCAGAAAGATGCAAGGCAGGTCGTGGACTACCCAATACTCCACTCCTGACCCCTTATGTGGGCAGCACGGTGGCACAGTGGTTAGCACTGCTGCCTCACAGCGCCAGAGACCCGGGTTCAATTCCCGACTCAGGCGACTGACTGTGTGGAGTTTGCACATTCTCCCCGTGTCTGCGTGGGTTTCCTCCGGGTGCTCCGGTTTCCTCCCACAGTCCAAAGATGTGCAGGTAGGGTGAATTGGCCATGCTAAATTGTCCGTAGTGTTAGGTACGGGGTAAATGTGGAGGTATGGGTGGTTTGCGCTTCGGCGGGTCGGTGTGGACTTGTTGGGCCGAAGGGCCGGTTTCCACACTGTAAAGTAATCTAATCTAATCTTATAGAAAGCACCGACTTGGACCAGCCTGAGCAGCTGACTGACTATGACCGAGCTCCTGGGCTGACATCAGAGGTAGCCTTGACTTACTGAGCCAGGATCACCAAAGTGAAGGCTATCATCCTGGAAATGATGGAGGATCGCTGCCAAACATGACAAACTTCCTGGCCTGAATGCGTCTGCCCTGAATGGCACAGCAAGACAAAAGTGAAATGAGCTTGGTATCTCTGACCGAAAAAGGACAAAGATAGACGATACAAGGAAGAATGTAGTGAGCATCCAGATAGACTCAGTGACTGAGCACTGTAACAGTAAGAAACAGCCTGGAGATTCGGCCTGTCCAATCCACATGTGTATTCCTGAACACATAACATCCTTGCAGCGGTATTAGAATGTTAGCAGTCTGTGGCACATCATTGAAGAGCAGAAATATCCTGTGAAGTAGATCACAGATTGACCATTAGGATTTTTAGAGGCTGTCACATATTGGATGCCAATGCCGATGGTGCATGCCCTGAGATGTTAGTGCCTAATAAACAACTTCGAGATCCTTCACAGAAAGCAGTGAGCTCATGTCGCTAATTATCCACCATGTCAAGTATTCTTAACGTCGTACCAGTTTGGCTCATTTGCTCAGATGGGCAGCTAATATTGAATTAGCCATTAATAAGGCATTTAACAAATTAGAATCCCCTTTATTGGCAACTTGCTATTAGCTAACTAGAAACTTGCCTTTCCCCTCAGCAGATGCAACAAGACGTTCCTAACATTGAGATAAGCTTGACTTCTCGTCTGATTCTGCCACAAATTTTGTGCATCTCACCAGGCCCCTGTAAGATTCTACCCTTTTTCTGTTTGTTGACATTACAAAAAATTAACAACCTCAAAGCAACCCATAACAGTTACTCTTATGAACAATAATGGTTTGGCAAATTATCCAGCATTATTCATGTTAAATGTCATGAATCGAACTCTGATTACCTATGATTGACAACCAATTCTTAAATTGTTCCATCAACAATCAGGAGTTTCCTGGAAATTATGATAATTATTCCAATTTTGCTTTTCAAGGGGAAAGGGAGCTTGGAAACAACTTAAAACTTGACAGATATATTTTGTAATATTCAAATATTATTTTCAATCTTCTGACTCAAAGTCTGTCCACCATCTGGAAGGCACATGTTAGAGAATTGTGATGGAATACTGGATAATTACATCTCCAACAAGTGTCATTAAACTTGATACCATCCAGGACAAAGTTGCTTGTTGACTGGCATCCCACCCACAAATTGAACATTCACTCCATCCATCTCTGGCTCTCAGTAGCAGCAGTGTTTTCCCTCGATGAGATACATTGCAAAATGTTCACCAATGCGCCTTTGTCAGCATCTATTCTTATGTTGCAACTTCTATCACCGAGAAGGACAATGGTAGCAGTGAAGACAAGTTAAGTTCCCCTCAAAAGCTACTGATTATCCTGATATGGAATTGTTTTGCCATTCTTTCACGGTCAGTCATTGGGTCAAATCTTGGAACTCCCTTCCGAACATCACTGCCGTGTAACTACAATATATGGATTGCAGGAGTTGCAGAACGTGGCCCACTACCACCTTCTCCATGGGACTTAGAGATTGACATAAATGCTGGCCTAGTCAGCACGAAGAAATAAGAATCTACAAAAATATGTTAAACCAGCAACTGCATGTGTCAGCGTAAGCCATTTTAAGATCACTTAAGAAATGCCATTTGCAGAAAGAAGGTTCACCCGGGAGGACAGTAGAGGTGGAAAACCTCAAATGCATTAAAACGTATTTGGATGAACACTGAAAATGTCTGAACTTTCAAGACAATGGGGCCAAGTGATGGAAAATGGATAAGTGTAGACTGCTTGCTGCAGATTCGTTGAGCTGAAGGACCTTTACTGTGCCATATAACTCAATGACTCTATGACTATGATCTAGTCTTTGAGCTAGTGAGGCAACTTCACATCAAAGTAAATTCTCTCATTATACAGTATGCATATGTTGTAAAGTTATGAAGTTTCTTGCATCCTGAATGCCACATGGTGAGATAGATTGTCATGTGACAGAAATGTTACAGTATTATTCAGAAAAATGATAATTCTTTATCTCGGCTTACTCCTGCCCCTAATTCATCTTGCTATCTGCATTAAACATTGTTTCTTGAGGGAAGGAGAGCTAGGATTTTGAAAATGAAAGAGCTCTGAATTATGTCTAATATGTGTGCACTGCAACAACAAAACAAAGGACCTTCCTCAGGACCTTCCAAACTTGCAATCATTAGCAACTAGAAGTACAATGGTAGCAGACATGCAGGAATGCCATCACCTGTAAGTTCCCTCCCAAGTGACTCAACACTCTACCTGGGAACTACAGTGCCATTAATTCCTGCTAATAGATCAAATTCTATAAGCACAGAGAACGTACTCTTGCCACATAGACTGTAGTAGCTGAAGGTGGCAGTTGATTACCACTTTCTCAAGGGCAACAAATGCTCACCTCTCCATTGATGCCAGCATCCAAAGCACAAAGAACATAAATGGATGATATGAGAAAACAGTTTCTTCATTGTTTCATGATGGGGAATGCAATGACCTACATGGAGAACAGATGTAATAATAAATTATAAAATGTAATTCGTAAATACACAAAGGCAACATAAAACACTGCACTCTAAAGAAGAGATCATGCAAGAAGGGCAAGTGGATAGCTTTTCCATGATTGGTCAAAGGACCTTCTGTTCTGGAATTATTTTATGATTCTGTGTGATCCTTTCAACAGAGAGATTATTCATGTGTTTCACGGAACTCAGATTTAGGGTGACTAAAATTAATATTAAAATCCAAGCTATTTATTTTGGGTATGTAATGAATTTCCAAGGTAATGCAGTGCCAAAATATGGAACCCAGGCTAATTAAAACACTCAGCTTTACCTCATGCTTTTGTTAGCTCTTTGTCCCCCTTCCATTATAAAACATGCTGAAGCATTCATTATTTCTGATAAAATTATTATTTTGTCAATAAAGTTGAAAATTATACAAAATCAGTGTCTTGAATTTTGGGAGTAGATTTTACCATAGGTAACTATCTATCTAATCATGTGCATACATATTACTTCTGCATGTTGTTGCTTTGTCCACAATATTTTAGTCTGTTTCAGTATTTTATTCACAATAACCCTGCATTTGTAAAGCAAAACAGATAATAATATTATCAGTGGCTCTCAGTGTAGGATAAAACTAATCCCCTTTGATCCCTTCCAGCATACATCTCAGAACTGTATGGAAATAGTAACTTCCTAATGCAAGAAAATCTGCTTAAATCAAGTGATGTGAAGGAACCTGAATGCTAATATATTTTTCTTTCATGTCTTGCTTTAAGAAGACTTAAAGTAAAGTATTTTTATCTTTTCAGTAGCAAAACTGACCTAGCAAACTACAAACTAATCAGATTGACGGTTGGAGAGAGTGGCATTCATGTCACTGGACTAATAACTCAGCGGCCTGAGTTAATGCTTCAGAGACATTGGTTCAAAAGTAAAATTACTTAATCAGGTTTGAAATACAAAATTTGTTTCAGTAATTGTGAAGACGCAAATATTATTGAATGTTGTGAAAACTAATCTGGCTGACTAAAGCCCTTTCAGCAAGGAGATCTGCTGTTCTTACCTCATCTAGCCTATGAAAGATTTCACACTGAAGCAATGTGGACCATTCTGCTCAAACAAGATGGCGTCAGTGTAGCGTTTCTGAACTGGAGCTTGTCAGCTCCAACTGCTTTTCTTTTCTACTTTTTTTAACCTTCCTTTGCATTTTTTTTTCCTTTCTATACCTTTACTTGTCTCTTGTCCGGAGTTTGGACAGCATTGGCAGTGACGAGAGCCCAGTTCCAAATGCTGATCTTGCCAGTGATGCTTTCATCTTATGAAAAGAAATAAGAAAAAAAAAATCTATTCTTGTGGAACATCCTTACTCGAGGTAAAATCATAGAGAACTGAACGAACATGAAACTGTAAAAAGGTAGGCAAAATGGTGATGGGAAAGTTCTGCCAAGTTGATTTACCTTTTTGTTGGAAATCGTATCTTAGGCTTAACTATCTTCATCTGCTTCAATCAATCACCTTCCCTCCAATGTGAGGCACTCACTGATGATTACACAACGTTCAGCACTATTTGTAACTATTCAGATATTGAAGCAGTCCATCTCCAGATGCAGTGAAATCTGATATTTGTACCACAGAAGTACGAGGCAATGACCATCTCCATTAAGAAAATAACTATTGGTGTAAAAAGCAGCTCTACCTATCATAACTTTCTTTCATTTAGATGAGGGCATTGATGGAAAATCATCTTCCGAAGTACCCTTGCCATCTGATTTTTCCAGGCAATATGCAGATTAAAATCACCTATGACAATTGTAGTACCCTTCTATAAACCTTAGAATTTTATTTCTTTATTTTTCTACTTTATACCTTAGTCTGGGTGGGATGTTCTTCAGAGTGTTGGTGCAGACTCAAATGGCCAAATAGCCTCTTCCTGTACTGTGATGATTCTATGATTCTTATTCTTCAGTAGCCTATGGACATTTTTCCACCTGTCACTTCTTCCTCTTGCCATTGCTTTCCTCTACCCCATTCCACATCATGATCTATTATAACTATATCACTATTTGCCACTGCATTAACACTTCTTTATTAACAATGCGTTTCCACCTCCTTATCTCTGTTTGCCTATTTTTTGCAGAATTTAAAATACCGTGGAATAGGAGTAGAGTCCCTGTCACCGTACAACCATATCTCTGCAACCACAATCGGTCATATTCATTTATTAGTTTTGTGCTATTAACTCATCTAACTTGTTGTAAATCATGTGTGCATTCAGATAAAGAATGTCAAGCTTTGATTTTTTTTCACATTACTGCTGATTTTCATTCTAATTTCTGCTGAACCCTTCATTCACCTCTTCACTATCCTATGCCTCTGCTCTTTTTTTTAGATTTTAAGACTTCCCTTCAGCTGGAACCTCCTAACTAGTTTAAAGCCGTAGCTTCAAATCTAATTCCGCAATTCAACAGGACAATGGTCCCAGCATGGTTTAAATGAAGCCCATCCCAATGGAACAACTCTTTCCAGTACTAGTGCCAGCGTTCCATGAATTGGAACCCAGTTCTCCCACTCAAATCTATGAGTCATGCATTTACTTCTCCAACATTATTAACCCTGTGCAAATGTTGACATGCCTCAGGTTGTGATCCTGAGATTATTACATTTGTGGTTTTGCTTTTTAATTTAACCCTGACCTGCTCATTATCCTTTACTTTTCCTGTCAGGATTTTCCTGTCTTTGATGCAGAGAATACGGTCTATCCCCCTAGCTGTCCCATCCTTTATGGTGATGATTTTTCTCTTTTCTCCCCACCACATGAATCACACTCTGTATGGTGGTGCTTTGGCCATTTCACTCATCCTTCCTGCAGTCTGTGCTTTTGTCCAATCTGGGAGTCATGCCTTCGGACCTACTGGACAAGAGTACTGGCCCAGGCACCCCTGAATATTGGATCCTAATATGTGTGTCACCTATAGTCACACTACTTGAACCGGACTGTGGACCAAATTTAATGTAATTATTCTAAGGGGTCTCTGAAATAGTGTTAAGGTAACACTCCCCCTCCCTGACATGTCACAGTATCCACAGCTCAGAGTCCAGCTCAACAACTCTGAGCTGAAGGTCCTTAAGTAGCCAATATTTACTGCAGATGTGGTCTATCCACTTGGTCCCACATAATTCAGCTGCAACAGACTGCTACTGTGTTACCTCCGCCCAATTACTGTGACTATGTAATCCCAGTACCGAAACACATTGGCTGGGGCTGTAGACCATTCTGAAGCATTTCTCTTCAGTAGTACAGCCAGAATGTTGACAGGGCTCCATAGTTTTTTCCACTCAGTATCATGTACTTATAGTTATTTCTTGATATCAGGTGGTGTGAATTGAATTGTGTTTTGAAGGTGTAAAGGGTCCTGTACCTTTAAGAGACTTGAAAGCTAGCAAGAACTCAGAGGCACAGAGAGTCTGGAACAAGGTAACAATATAACACTTCATTAGAACAGCTAGCAATGGCTGGGTTGCTAGGAGACAAAAACAAATTCAAATTTTGCCAGTTTAAATTAAACTTCAATCAGGTATTTTGGTATTTGACAATATTAAAACCAATGAAACAGTCTGATGTTTGGGGGGTATAAAACTGGAAAAAACTTGAACAGTTGGGGGAGAACTGCCAAAAGAACAACAGACATAGGCTGCTTGTAAGAACTCTCTAAGAGGTACTTGCTTGTCTGGAGAAGGAGTTTGTACAGAAAAAAAAACACACTGTAGATTTCCTCTCTAGGTCAGTGTCAGAGAAAGATATAAAGAGAAGATTTGACAACTAGCTGGTTTTGAAATTTGAATTTTTCTGTAAATCTTAAATCGGGGGTTTTATTGGACCAGTATTGTAGAGGGGAAAGCAAAAGATAGGTTGAGATAAATGAGTTACAAACAGTTGTTAGTTAAAAGGATCGGTGCTGGGCCCTCCACTTTTTGTCATTTACATAAATGGTTTGGATGCGAGCATAAGAGGTGCAGTTTTCAAGTTTGCAGATGACACCAAAATTGGAGGTGTAATGGACAGCGAAGAGGGTTACCTCAGATTACAACAGGGTCTGGACCAGATGGGCCAATGGGCTGAGAAATGGCAGATGGAGTTTAATTCAGATAAATGTGAGGTGCTGCATTTTGGGAAAGCAAGTCTTAGCAGGACTTATCCACTTAATGGTAAGGAGTGTTGCTGAACAAAGAGACCTTGAAGTGCAGGTTCATAGCTCCTAGAAAGTGGAGTCGCAGGTAGATAGGATAGTGAGGAAGGTGTTTGGTATGCTTTCCTTTATTGGTCAGAGTATTGAGTACAGGAGTTGGGAGGTCATGTTGCGGCTGTACAGGACATTGGTTAGGCCACTGTTGGAATATTGCATGCAATTCTGGTCTCCTTCCTATCGGAAAGATGTTGTGAAACTTGAAAGGGTTCAGAAAAGATTTACAAGGATGTTGCCAGGGTTGGAGGATCTGAGCTACATCTTTACGGTGTGTCGGGGTAAATTCCTTTGCTAATTTAAACCTATTTTGTACTAATTGTCTGAAGACCAGCACTAAAGTTGTTGGGGAGTTTTATTTGGAATGAAAGACAGCAAGGAATCTGGAGCTAATTTGGTGTGGCATTGAGGTAAAAGATCAGCCATGATTGTTACATGATACACCAGGTTCAATGGGCTGAATCGTCCATTCCGGCTTCTATTTCTGCTACTCAGTATGAGACTGGTATAGATTACCCAGCATCTCTGGCTGAAGATGGTTGCAAATGCTTCAGCACTATCTGTTGCATTGATATGCTGGATTTGCACACTATCGCCAATAGTTTTCATTTTGTTTAGCCTCCTTCTTCGCATCATTGTTTAACTTCACAATTTAAAGTCATTTAAAATCTGTGCCCTGCGGTTATTAATTGTCCTGCTGTTAGAAACAGTTTCTTTTAAATTTGCTCCATCCAAAAAAAAACCCATGATTATTAACACCTCAACCATGTTTGTTCTTAACCTTCTCTGCTTTGAGGAAACCAAACCAGCATCTCCAGGCTCTCTGTTTCTTCATTCTGAGTGTAATTCTAAGAAATCTCCCCTGCACCTTTTCCAAGTCTGGAAGATCCTTCATAACATGTGCAATGTTGAACAATTTATTGCACCTGATCAGTATTTTATATAGTTTCATAGTAATAGCCCAGGTTTTTTGATCATATTTTCTATTGTCAATCGGACAAACTATTCACACTCACCTTTTTGACGAGTTCTTCTCTGGAATTTCTTAATCAGGAGCCTTCACTCCTGAAGTCGTCTTAGAGTAATCCACAAGAACAGGAACAGAGTGGAACGGCTTAGAAATCATGACAATTTTCCAAAGTGAATTATGGGAAGACAATGGTCCATTGTATTAACAGTCTGGTGATAATACCAGAGTCAGAGTCAAAGGGAATGTTCTGATTACAAGTTTCGACATGGTGGAATTTGATTTTTTTTAAATCTGGAATTACAAGTCTAACTGATGACCATGAATCCATTGCTGATTTTCAGAAAAACCTATCTGGTTCACTAATGTCTTTTAGGGAAGGAAATCTGCTATTATTACTTGGTCTGGCCTATATTTACCTTCCAGACCCACATCAATATAGTTGACTTCGAATTGTTATCTGAGCAATTAGGAATGGGAAATAAATGATGAACGAGCTCATGATGCCCTCATCCCATGGATGAGTTCAAATAAAATCTGTCAATTTTAAAAGTCTTTGTGTCATTTTTCTAAAAGGTCCTGAGAGAAGGTAAGTGTATGAGATAAATTGTGGAGGTTGGGGAGGGGTGGGGGTGGGGAAACAGAGGGATGTGTTGGTGATATGGCTGACAGGTGGGTGAGAGCATAAGGGACAAGGTTGGAGGGTGAGGACTGTAGGTCTCAAGTGTCAAAAGTTGGGGGATCAGAGGGGTAGGGAAAGACAGTTAGTGATGAGTTGGGGTTCAGGTTAATAATTACCAAGA
>NC_057711.1:21342914-21369387 GCF_004010195.1 Chiloscyllium plagiosum | reverse complement strand
GAGAGCCAGAAGCCTATACCGCCCCCCCCCCCCCCCCAGCTTTTAAAAGGGCCTGTTTGGGATATTCAAGAGAAAGGATATCTGCCTCAAGGAAAGCTTCACTTTCCTGGATAATTCCCATGGAATCAGCTGCATTATGATTTCAGCACAGGCAAACACGCACCTTCAGTCTGTGGTAGTGCAGGCTGCTCTTTCTTTCGGCTAACGTTTACTTCCCACAGCTGATGGGAACCAAGGTGGGCTGGCTGAGGAGAGGCTATGGAAACGGAAGTGAAATAGTTTGGAATCTACATTGGTATATAATTTCCAACCACTATCTTACCACGGAGAGATTTTCTCATTGTGGGCTGAGGCATGGAGGTAGGCAGCCCAAATTGATTCATTGCATAGAACCACCAGTAATTTATAGATGGCAGGATGTTCACTCTCCCACCCTTCCACTTCCCCTCACCAATCAGACCCAGGTCTACATTGCACATGGTCAGAAAGTTAAATGTAACAGTCAAAGAATCATTCGCTCATCAGTGACTGACTCAGTCAATGGGTTATTTTGTTGAAAACATTAAAACACATTACAAGTACAAAATCAAGTGGTTTGGACACAGATTATAGACCCACAACAGACTAGATGCTTAACAGAGTTGCAATAATGTATGCATACAGTATGTTGAGTCCGAGAAGTTAACTCTGTCAAAAGGCAGGGTATGTGTATAACCTGAGTGAGGCAGGATCCATATAACAAAGGTTCAGGAAATGATGCATTCCTGAAAAATGATTGCATAATTTCACTCAATATTAATTCTGCATGAGTTTCTTGAGAAAGGCTGGCTACTTAACAACCTGGTAACCACCAGACTAATTTCATTTTCATTTCTCTTGATTAAATCCAAAGACAAAGACAACCTTATAACAGTAACTGTCTCATCCACCTGAGTTTTTTCCAGTTAAAAATCAATCCATTAAGTGGTTTTGATTTAAAAAAAAAATGATGTATTAAACACATATCTGAATCTTGTGAATCATTTATGTTTTACTTAAGTGTTTGCTGAAATTTTCTTTATTCACACTATGATAACATAAATATGTGCAAGAATATTTTTTACAAACCTACTGAAATGCTTTGCATATGACCCACAGAATTATAATGCTCTTACAAAAGATGTATCTTATGATTTGTATCAAGGATGCGACAACATACCAAATTACATCCACCTTAATATATAAAAGTGGTGTTATTACCGTGACTAGAATTTCTATGAAAGCAGCTACACACATTCAACATTAAAAACCTTTTGTTAATTCAACAAATTGTATAGATTTCTCAATATTTGGCATTATATGTGAGGCAAAGAATGAGGAGATGAATCAAAGAGTTAAAGTGTGAAATATATCTGATATAATGGCAGTTTACAGAATGTTACTTGGAATAAAACCACAAGCTTCTTGTTTTTTATATGGAGAAATAGGTGGTACATTAAACAAGGTTGAGATGTATAAAGTTGGGACATATACAGGATGCAACTTTTCCCCTTGCTGGAGGGATTAGTGACCAGCAGGCATAGATGTAAGGAATGGGACAAGAGGTTTAGAAGGAATATGAAAAACATTTTTTTCCACCTACTGAGGATGATGGAAATCTGGAACTCACTGATTGTATGAATGGTAGAGGTAGATATCCTCATCACATTTCAGAATTATTTCGATGCACACTTGCTATGTAATGGTGTGCAAGACTATGAGCAAAGTGTTGGAAAATGGGATTAGAATAGCTTAGTGGTTATTTTTGACTGGCACAGACTCAATAGGCCAAAGGGCATTTACTGTGCCATAGATGTGCATGTCTCTGACTCTGTGACAAGGGATTCAGGAGAAGAAAAAAAGCCAATCATCCTAGGAGTATCACTAAAGCAGAATGACAGGATGATTTATGTCAAGTTATACTGGAGGAATAAACTTCCTTGAACGTTTTTAAAAGCAGTGTGTGATAGACTCTTATCAAATAAAGGGTTGGAAAATTCAGTATACGCATATATTTGAGGTTACAATGATCTTCAGTAATGAAGCAGACCCAAAGGACTAAATGGCCTACTCTTGATCCTGTTCACGTGTTCAACATGAGAAGAAATTGTTTTACAGGGTGAGCAGTTAGCATCTGATTGGATTGAATCTGCCTCTGCTACACAAAGATCCAAAGAGAAGGAAGTTCTTGTTTGATGGGAAAATGAAGGTGGGGGGCAAGGTGAATTGCTCTTGTAGAGAGCCAGTACATGAATGGCAAATTGGCCTCCTTTTGTGCTATAATTATTCTATGAGTCTATGATTCAATGTTCTAGTTGACTGTTGAAGATGTTACAACAGTCACTGTGGTATGCCCAGGTCAAAACTAGCATTCATGTAATCACCAGGCTCTGGTGGTAGCATTGTTCTATCACTGGACCGGATTTGGCTACAAGTTTACTTTTCACCAGATCTCTGGTTTTCCTTCTGCGTTTCCAGGTGCTTTTAATCTGAAGATGATGAGTTTACATTCATGCCACAGGCAAGCTACCTGGTTTACTTACTTTGATAGTCATGGGCTGATCTCAGGCAAGGCAATATTGACAAGGGAGTTTTTGGCAATGGCTCCACCTCCAACTGTTGCTCCAGATTTGATATCCTCCTTAGTTTTGGTCGATCTATCTCAGCAGGCGTCACAAGTGACAGCAGTTCACCCAATTCAGAAAGGTGAATCCTGAGTCACTAGATCGGCTAAGAGAGCTTGAGAAACAATTATTCCTTATCAAGTCAAAAAGATGATTTGTGAACAGTTGCTCTATTTTCAATGCCCCATTCTGCTCACTGTTAAAACCATTGTTTAACTTCAGTGTACAGGTGCTGAATTCGAGTCAATAAGAACAGAGTCTGTAAACAGATGCTGCCAGGGCCCATTAGGTCCATTACCTGTTTGGAGACTGAATGAGAGAACATAATTGCACATGCTGAGCTATCAGTCACAGCTGGCCAGGAACACAAAGTCTGAGCTTCTCTTCACATATTTCCAGTGGGCTACAAAAGAAATGTGTTAATGCAAAATTGAAGAGTACATGCTGAGGGCTAAAGTAATGTCAATTTACTTTTTGTTAACAAAGCAATTACATTGTAGAGTCTCCATTATTATGTGAATAATTTCTGCTACTGTTATGCCATCTTCTACATTCAATAAATTGACACATAACAACAATTATCATGAAATCTGAGGCGGTCTTTGTTGAGAAATTGTCCAGACCATTATTTCACATTAGAAAGAGGAACTGAAATTCTTCTGAATAAAATTAAACAGTCCATTTCTTTGAGAAAGCAGAGAATCTCAATAGTTTGAGCAGCTAGGTATTTAATAGATTTTGGGAACTGTTTCTTCTGCGTTTTGACCATGTTTAAAATGGTCATTTGAGAACTGTGTAAGCAAGTGGGCAAACTGTCCTAATCTGTTGCCTTCAACTGATTAATTTAATTGTTCTGTATTAAGAGTATGACTTCATTTTATTTCAATGGAAAGAGGCTGTATCTTAAGAGATTTTTTGGGAAGACAAATGTGCTTATCTAATCAAGACAGCACCAGCAAAATGAAGCATCCTTTTCAAAATGTGGAGGTGCTGGTGTTGGATTGGCGGGGGGGGAACCAAGCTCAGAGGTCACATGACACCAGGTTCTGGTCCAATATGCCCTTTAAGAAAGAAAACTGCCATCCTTACCTGGTCTGGCCTACATGTGACTCCAGACCCACAGCAATTTGATTGACACTTAACTGCCCTATGGGCAATTAGGGGCAGGCAATAAATGCTGGCCTAGCCAGCAATGCCCACACTCCATGAATGCATTTTAAAAAAAAAGACTTATTTGAAATCACAAGCACTGCTCCTTCATCAGGTGAAATGAAGAGAAGATTCAGAAGTTACAGGAAGAGATGTCAAAAGATCATACAAATGGTGTAAGTGGAGTGGCGACAGACTGAATAACAAGTAACGGCAGGTGATCAAAATCGTCCGATAGTGTGATTTCAAATAAACTGGTTGGACTATAATCTGGTGTCATGGGACTTCTGACCTCTTACTTTTCAATCAGTGCCAAACTTGCCTGTTTGGACCAAAGCTTCCGTTGTTCCATCTTTAGCATTCACCTCTGCTCGTCAGTGGTGTGACAATGCTGTCACTTTAACAAGGTTATTTTGTCCTTGTGTTTTTTTAAACTAGGCTCTTTATAGATCCCTCTGCACCTCAAAGACAGAGGTGCAGAAGGGTCCATAAAGAGCCTAGTTTAACAATTACAGGAGAGTAGTCAGTTATCCCATTTCAGTTATTTTTTCTAATTTGAGTTGCTTGCAGCAGTCACAAGATGTTGGAGTCCAGGAAACATTTGCAAGCTTCAGCAAATGATTCCTGACCGACTCTCTCTCCGAAATATCTTTGGAAACTGTTGCCTGCCTGCAAGAATCTGTGTTTTAATTTACCTTTTTTGCCAAGGGGGTGTGCTTGTGAGATGTTACAGAATTGAAACAGCTCCTTAGTTGAGTTACTATATTGGTCAGTTAAATTTTCCAATAGTCAAGTTGTTCTAAATTCCATCTTTTTTATTTGTATTTCAAGGGTGGCATTTAAATAAGTTCTGTTTTGCTTAAAGCCGAGTGGGGTAATTGAACAGCATTGAAAATTCAGTTAATCGGGGAGAGCCAACGTAGATTCATAACAGGTAGGTCATACCGGAGAAACCTCACGGAATATTTTGAAGAGGTGTTTAAGGTAGTGAAAAGGTGATTCTCCATGGATAATGCTTATATGGACTTCCAGAAGGCATTTGATAAACTTCCTCATTGAAGAGATTAACTAGGGTAGAATCCTTTGGAATTAATGGCAAATTAGTGACTTGGCCAGGAAATTGGTTTAGTGTCAGGTGACAGAAATTAGAGATAATGGGTGTTTATGAGCAAAACGCAAGTACTGGTATCCCACGAGGATGTGTATTTTAGCCACAATTATTCACTAATGGCTTGGATCATGGCATAGACCATTGTACATCCAAATGTAGTGGTGGAACAATATAAGGTGGCATTGTAAAAACTGAAAATGATAGTCTATCAATATCCCTTTGCAATATAATGCAAAGTGAATGGGCAAATGTGTGGCAGATGGAGTTCAATTTGAGCAAGTATGACATTACCCACTTTGAACCAACAAAGAATAGATCAGAATACTTTCTGGATCTATGAAAGTAAATACAATGGATATCCAAAGAGACTTCGGGATTCAAGCGTATGGATGTTTAAGATGTCCCAGACAGGTTCAGATCATAATCAAGAAACTATTGGAATGCTGGCTTTATATCTAGATGAGTGGACTATAAAGGCACAGATGTTGTGCTTCAGTTATTAAAAAAACCCTGGCTAGACTCCATTAGGAGCAATGTGAGCAGGTGTGGGCACTCCACCTGAAGGAAGGATATTTTGGCCAAGGAGGGTGTATAATGTAGGCTTACAGGAATGTTACTTGGATGTCAGGTCTTTCTGTAGAATTTAGGAAGTTAAGGGGTGATCTGATCAAAGTCTTCAAAATATCAAAAAGGATAAGAAAGTGTCAGTAAAGATAAACTCAATCTTAGACTGTAGCACTAATTTTAGAATCCCTCACCCAAGACTGAGAATTAGGCCAGACCATTCAGGAGAAATGTAAGGAAGCACTGACACAAACGATGGTGGATATTTGGAACTCTCTGCAACAAATGTTAGTGGATGTGGGATCATTTGTTAATTTCTAATCCTTGATATATAAACTTTTGTTAAGCAAAAGTATTAAGTCAAATAGGCCAAAGGCAGGTATGTAGAGTTAGGCAACAAACCAGCTAGGAACTAACTAAATAGGCTTGAGAACTGAATGGCCTATTCCACTTACTATGTTCGAACCTCCTCGCCGAGTCCCTCCCACATGACGAGATGTCACTGTTAGGTCATAGCACACCTCAGAGGCACATCTATACTTTTCAAAGACCCTACATCTACACCCTTCATGTTTAAAAAAAAATACAATGTCCAGTAGTTTTGAAAAGAGAATGACAGGACATGAAATTAACTGTTTGCTCGGAAATAAATTCATAAGACTTCCTGAGTATATCCTTTCATTTTTGTTCTGTTGAAATTTCTAGCATACCTTGCATGTTCCTCTTAGTTTCAACTTTTCTGTTCAACATATCCAGAATGCAGAGAAGTACTCATTTATTTCATTGTTCGAAGTTTGTTAAATATTTGCTCACATCCTCCAGTTACACATTCATCGTTTATGTTAAGCAGTCTGCTTAAATTTGCATACATTATGCATATCATATTTTAAAATATCCAGATGCTGTGTTTAAAATAGAGCAAGGGGCACATACAAATTACAGGTATAATATATGCACACAATCTGACTCCAAGATCTTTGAAAGTCTGCTTAGCATTCCAACAACAACTTCTATTCAGATAGCTCCTTTATCATAGTCAAACAGCTCAAAGCTTTAGAATAGAATATCAAATAAAATTTGACAGTAAGCTGCATAAGGAGGTATTAAGGCAGCGACCCAATGGCACAGTCAAGAAGTCTTCTCTACAGAAAGACTCAATGAAAAGAGTATGATAAACAGACAAAGTGTTTAGGCATGAATTTCAGAGTTTGGGCAAATAAAGAAAGGCATATCAAAAAGTTGCTTTCTGCAAAAAAAAAAATTACCTTTGAAAATAATTGCTGGAAAAGTATTGAATTTAAGGAAATAATAGCAGTGCGTTTAGAAAATCATTTTACAATCAAGCAGAGTCACCTTGGCTTCATGAAAGGGAAACCTTATCTGACTCCATTATTGAGTTTTTTTCAAGGAAGTCTCAATCCAAGTTGATAGAGGGGAACCAGTAGATGCTTCTATCTGGACTTCCAGAAGGCATTCAACAAGGTATCTCAAAACGTTTCATCATGAAATAAGCACCAACGGTGTTGAATGTAGCACATTGGCATGGATAGAGACCAAGACCAGGAAACAGCAAGTGGGGATATGGAGTTATTTATCAGGTTGACAACCAGTGGCATTCCACAGGGATCAGTGCAGGGACTGCAACAGTTCACAACATATATTAATGACTTAGAGGAAGGAAGTGAATGTTCTGTTGCCAAATTTTCAGATGACAAAAATAGTTGGAAAGGCAGGTTGTGAAAGGGAAACAAAGAATTTACAAATAGATATTGATGGGTGAAGCGGGCAAAATGTTGGCAAATGAATACCATGTGACAAAATGTGACATTGTTCATTTTGGAAGAGAGTATTTATTAAACAGAGAAAAACTACATGAAAGCTCTAAGATAGAGGGACTTGGGGTTCTTGTGCACAAAACACAGAAAATTAGTACACAGCTGCAGTAAGTAATCAGGAACGCTAACAGAATATTGGCCCTTATTTCAAGGGGGTGGAGAATAAGATTGGTTATCAGACTTAAGAATGGACCTCTCATATGTTAAAATTGATCTTACTCAACACCTTCTCTGCAGTTGTTACATTATATTTTGCACTCTGTTCTGTCACCCTGATGTACTTAATTCAGTGATGGTAACAGATTTTGAGAAAATAAAAGACAGGGTCATTTGATACATTTGAAAGGGAATTGGAATTTCTTTGGAAAAGGAAATTTGGTAAAGGGAAGAAGGGGATTGGCACTAGGTGAATTGTTCAGTTGGTGCAGAGATGACAAGCCAGATAATATATTTTTTGTGCTGTAACCGTTCTATGACTTTGTGACACTGAATATTCACGCCTGTGAAGAACAAGCACTTCTGCTCCAATATTTTTGTTTGCCTTTGGGTGACATGATTGCTCAACAATTAGGAAGTCTGCAGTGTAATGAATCAAAAGCTATTAAAATTAATGTATTTTAAATATGTTGATAACACATTCATTTGAAATGAGTTAGTGACAGCATGAAGAACATGTTGGTGAAACCTTGGTGTGAGTTGATAATGCTTTTACAAATATTATATACAATCTGTTTTCAGAGGAAACTGTTAAAAATTAGCACTTGCTCTATGCAATTTTTTTTATTTTTATTTACCCACAGCTCTGGAAATTCCACACTAAATTGACTAAAAGCTTGGCCTCCATAATTTTGAGAATAGCCACTATCTCTACAACATCATCATCATGCAACATTGGCATTCTTGACCACATTGTGGTGGCAATATCACTTGACTAATTACTCTGGATGGTCCAGGCTATTCTTTTGATGACATTGGCTATGGTGGTCGGCTTTGAGCCAATGGAATTCAAATTCAATTCATAAAAACCTGGAATTGAAAATTTGTCTCCACAATGCTGATCATGAAATCATCATTGACTGTGACGTTAACCCCACGGTTCACTCGTGTCCTGAGGGAAGGAAATCCACTGTCCTTATTTGGCCTAGCCTACATTGGACTCTAGACCCACAATGTGGTTGATTCTTAACTGCCTGTTGAAATGGTCACACAAGCCACTCAGTTAAAGCACAATTCAAGGCAGACAACAAACTCTGCCCATGTCAGCAACTCACACTTTATGAAATAATAAAAAACAAATAGCTGTCATCCAATCAGCCCAGAGATTCTGCTCTGTTATTCAATCCTTTCTTGGTTGAACCCTAACACATATCCAGTTATGCACCTTTACTCCATATTCTTTGATACTGATATCTAAAAACCTTAGTTTCTTAACTTGTATTTACAAAATCCCACGCTAAATAAGAAAAGGATGTGAAACATTGCAAAATGTAGCTAGTAAAAAAGAAAAGTTGCCATAGTCCCAGAAGACCATAAGGTTACTCTCAGAGAGATGACCATTGGTTGTTTAACTTGAGGATCAGCAAAAGTATATTCAAGTGAAAAGAAAGGACTGTTTTAAAAAAAAAGTAATCTGTCATGGGTGTCTAAGAAAATAAGGGAGCCTATCAAATTGAAAGAGAAGACAAACAGTGGCCAAGATCTGTGGGAAACTAGAAATTGAGAAAGTTTTAAATGTCAACAGAAAGCCATAAAAAAAACGAACTATAAAGAAAAGAAAGATTATGAGGAAAAACTAGCACAGAATATAAAAGGTAGATTGCAAACATTTCTACAAATACATAAAATGAAAAAGAGGAGCTGAAGTAAATGTTGGCCCTATAGAGGATGAAAAGGGGTATTTTATCATGGGATACGAGGAAATGGCAGAAACATTGACCATGTATTTTCATAGTGGAGGCCACTAATAACATGCCAGTAATTGACAAAGAGATGAAGGTCAGTGAGGACTTGGAAATAATCATTATCACAGAAGAGGTAGTGTTGGGCAAGATAATGGAGCGAAGGATAAACAACTCTCCTGGCCCTGATGGAATATATCCCACAGTACTAAAGAGATGGCAGGAGAAATAACAAGTGCACTTGTGGTAATTTTCCACAATTCACTGGACTCTGGGGCAGTTCCAGCTGATTGGAAAAAAACAAATGTGACACCACTGTTTAAAAGGGCGGTAGACAAAAGATGGGGAATTATAGATCGGTTAACTTAACTTCTGGTGGCAAAGATGTTTGAATCTATATTATCAAGGAAGAAATAGCAAGGCATCTAGATAGAAATTATCCTGTTAGGCAAACGCAGCATGGGTTCATGAAGGGCAGGTCATGCTTAACTAATCTTTTGGAATTTTATGAAGATATTACAACCATAGTAGACAACGAGGACCCAGTAGATGTGGTGAACCTAGATTTCCAAAAGACCTTTGACAAGGTGCCGCTACATAAGATAAAGATGCATTGAATTACGGGTAAAATATTAGCAGATAGAGGATTGGTTGACTAACAGGAAACAGAGTAGGGATAAGTGAGTGCTATTCTGATTGGCAATCTGTAACAAGTGGTATGCCTCAGATCAGAGTTGGGACTGCAATTATTCACAATGTACATAGATGATTTGGAGTTGGGGACCACACGTAGTGTGTCAAAGTTTGCAGATGACACGAAGATGAGTGGCAGATGACTTTGACATTTTGCAGAGGAACATAGATACTTTAAGTGAGGAGGCAAAGGTCTAGCAGATGGAATACAATGTTAATAAATGTGAAGTCATAGGTTTTGGTAGGAGTAGTAATAATAATTTAAAAAGGTAAAAATAATAAAAAGGACTATTACTTGAATGGTAAAAAGTCGCAGCATGCTGCTATGCAGAGGGACCTGGATATCCTTGTGCATGAATCACAGAAGGTTGCTCTGCAGATACAACAGGTAATTAAGAAGGCAAAGGAATTTTATCCTTCATTGCAAAAGGGATCAAGTTTAAAAGCAGGAAGATTATGTTACAGCTGTCTAGGGTGCTGGTGAGGTCACACCTGGGGTATTGCATGCAGTTTTGGTCTCCTTACTTGAGAAAGGATGTACTGGCACTAGAGGGGGTGTGGAGGAGGTTCACTGGGTTGATTCCAGGCATGAGGAGGTTGGCTTAGAGGAGAGACTGTCGTTTGGGATTATATTCATTGGAATTTAGAAGAATGAAGGGAGAATCTGATAGAAACATAAAATTTTGAAGGGAATGGACAAGATGTTTCCACTGGCAGGTGAAACTAGGACAAGAGGACATTGCCTCAAAATTAGGGGGAACAGATTTAGTATTGAATGGAGAAAGAATTGATTCACAGAGGTTGTGAATCTATGGAATTCCATGTCCAGTGAAGTTGTTGACATTACTTCAGTAAGTGTTCTTAAAGCTAAGACAATTTTTTTTGGAACAACAAAGGAATCAATAGCTATGGTGAGAGGACAGGTAAGTGGAGCTGAGGCCATGAAAAGATCAGCCATGATCTTATTGAATGGCAGAGCAGGCATGAAGGGCCAGACAGCCTACTCCTGCTCCGAGTTCTTGCATCACCACGCCTCATGTGAGGGGAGAGGCTGATAAGGAGAATCTTTTTCTGGCAAGTGCAGGAACTGAACCAAACAATTTATGTCACTGAATTGCAAAGCAGTTTTTTAAGATTAGATTAGATCCCCTCCAGTGTGGAAACAGGCCCTTCGGCCAACAAGTCCACACTGACCCTCCGAAGAGTAACCCACCCAGACCTATTTCCCTGACTAATGCACCTAACACTATTGGCCATGCTAAATTGCCCATCCACCTGACCTGCACATCTTTGGACTATGGGAGGAAACTGGAGCACGCAGAACAAACCCATGCAGACACAGGGAGAATGTGCAAACTCCACACGGAGTCATCTGAGGAATCAAACTTGGGTCCCTGGCACTGAGACAGCAGTGCTTACTACTGAGCCACCGTGCAGTTTTGCAAAATCATTAACCAATACTGCTTTAAATAGACAAACATACAACTAATATTCTTTAACTAAATGTCAGAAAATTAGCGTGCCAATTTTTACTACAATGATTGTAGCAATGCTATTTAATATATAATTTATTAGCTAACACACCTGGATTGAAAAAAAAAATCAGGAACTATGGTCCTTTGCATACACTGAATATTAAAGTGATTTCAAATCTAAACAATTGCTATTTCAACATAGCTTGCACTATTGTTTGTCACTACATAACAATGTGAGCCAATGCACAAAACCTCAACTTCTCAACATTAAGCTCTGTAAGTGGGTAAGAATTAAAAGGCCAGAGAACCACTAGAGAAAGGAGAACACCAAGTAAGAACAGGAGTAAACCTTTTACTATGTTCCAAGCCTGTTACACCATTCTATTCAATATGGGTTAATCTTGAGCTTCAAAACAAAAGGCAAAATTATTGTGAAAAATCTCTACAACTTTGCTCTGCTGATGAAGTAAAATGCTCAAAAAAAAGTGTTTACTGTGCACTTTACACAAGCCGTTCAAACACTAAACTTCCAGCGACACTAAAAGTTAGTTTAACATTAAATTTCTAATCTTGGTCTCATTGACTAATACTATTTCAAAACCCTGAATTTTAATAAACTCTGAACTTTTACTGGTGTTGGCTGTTGCTACAATTTGAACATAAGCCCAATAAATCGGGTGAAGAACTGTTAAAGTTTGGGCTACCACACACCCAGACTCATTTGACTGCTAATAGTGAACACAGCCCTTAATGACTATTTAACAGGAATGAAAATAATCAAAAAGATCAAGGTAGAATTTCAATTATAGCACAGAGATAAGAAGGAAATATTTAATTAAGATATTAACATGGCTGTCATCTCAACTATGAAACAACCAGGGAAACAAAATATGGTCCAAAACTAAATTAGAAGTGGATTACATTTTCCTTTACACCAAAATAATCTCTATTTCACATTTCGCTCCTTGGAAGCATCATCTGAAGACAAGGTTAGTTGTCAAATGCACAATGATGACAACCAGCTCAACTTTAACCATTCATTGGCATTTCTCCACGGTTGTTAAATAATCAAACTACTCAGCTGACATCCAATGCTCCATAGTTAGAAATTTCCTCCATATATTGGGATGACTGAAGTCACTGTTTTCAGATTCCTCTCCAAACAATATTCCACTGATTCCCTGACAACAATCCAAACCAGTCTGTTCACTGCTTTGATCTCAAGATGAGCTTGCAACGTCACATTTGTGCCATCACTTCCACCTGCATAAATCATTAAACTTTGCTTGTATTTTAGCTCATCTACTAATGAAATTCTTCTAAACATTACTTCCAAACTTGACTTTTCTAATGTATTCCTTAGAAGTTTTCCTGATTCTTCCTCCTCATAAACAGAGGTCATCTAAAAGTCTTACCCATGTCTTAACTCAAACTGTTCTCCAATTATCCATGTTCTTGCTGACCTACAGTGGCTTCCAGTCAAGCAATATCTTGATTTTAAAATTATTGTGCTTCTTTCTAATTTTTTTAAAGACCATATCCTGCTCTAATTCTGGCTTCTTGAACATTCCCAATTATAATCAACCATTGGTTACTATGCCTCCAATTATCTATGTCCCAAGCTCTGGAATACCTTCCTTACTGCAGAAAGTTCTTAAAATCTCTTTGTCCAAACTTTTGGTCATTTGACCAAATATTCCCTTATGTGGGTTGGTGTCATATTTTGTTTCATAAAGTCCCTGTGAAATGTCTTGGAATGTTTCAATACATTAAATAGTTGTTGCAATTGTGATGATAACTCTTTATAAATCACAAAAGGGGTGAGAATTGCCATTGCTAAAATTACATTTTGGCAATGGCTATAACAGTTGTGCAGCTAATTGTGCTAATTGACTCCCCTTTAAAATAAACAATATTCCATTCATGGTAATATGAATACTTTAAGCACCATGATAGGAAGGAAGTCCTTGTTCCAGGGGCACGACTATTACATTCAAAGAACATGAAATAAATGTCTCAAAATTATTCACAGGTACACAACAACAACAGTAGGCTATTCCATTCTCCAAGACAATTTCACCATTCTTTCAGATCATAGCACCCTTATACTTTAATGCCATTTAATAATCTTTAATCTACATTACTGAGTGTGCTTCATTATAGTCTTAGTCATGAAAATATCAGTTGGCCAATGGACTACAATGGAGTGTATTTCAGAGTTTCATCAGTTGTTGCTAAGTAGTGGAGATTTCACTTCTGAACAGATTAGCTCTAATTGTAAGGTTTTGCCCTCTTGTCTTGGTTCTGCTCTAGAGCAAATGGTTGGTATCTATCTATTCAGTCAAATGTGTTTTTGTAATTTTAATCACTTTAATTAAAATACTCTTCCAATCATTGACACTCAAGGGAGTCAAACAGAGATTACGCAATATCTTCTCAATTCTTTATAAACAAATATAATTTTGCTGAATCTGTGCTGCACCCACTCCAAGGGCAATATATACATTGATGCACAAGAAAAAGTAAACTAATATTGCTTTATTTCATGTTAATTTATTTAATCATTAGATTTTGCTCATCAACTAAGTTTGTGTTAAAAGTATGATCAGGTGTGTTGCTAATGAAATCTTCACTGAAAAGATACGTTACGAGACAAAAAGTTCAATTCTGGTCTCCCTGCTGCAGGAAGGGTGTTGTGAAACTTGAAAAAAAAAAGAGATCAGAAAAGCTTTACAAAGATGTTGCTGGGGTTGATGGATTTGAGTGCGAAGGAGGGGCTGAATAAACTGCAGCTATTTTCCCTGGAGCATCGGAGGCTGAGGGGCGACCTTATAAAAGTTCATAAAATCATGAGGGGCATGGATAGGGTGAATATTAAAGGTCTTTTTTACCCTAGGAGAGGGGAAAAAAAAAATGTTTTACAGGAAGCCTGTGACCAGTGGAGTGCCAGAAGGATTGGTGCTGGGTCCACTACTTTACATCATTTACATTAATGATTTGGATGTGAGCATAAGAGGTACAGTTAATAAGTTTGCTGATGACACCAAAATTGGAGACATCATAGACAGCGAAGGAGGTTACCTCAGATTACAACGGGATCTTGATCAGAAGGGCCAATGGGCTTAGAAGTGGTAGCTGGAGTTTAATTTAGATAAGTGTGAGGTGCTGCATTTTGGGAAAGCAAATCTTAGCAGGACTTATACACTTAATGGTAAGGTCCTAGGGAGTGTTGCTGAACAAAGAGACCTTGGAGTGCAGGTTCAAAGCTCTTGAAAGTGGAGTCACAGACAGATAGGATAGTGAAGGCAGCATTTGGTATGCTTTCCTTTATTGGTCAGGGTATCGAGTACCGAAGTTGGGAGGTCATGTTGCGGCTGTACAGGACATTGACTAGGCCACTTTTGGAATAGCCCATGCAATTCTTGTCTCCTTTCTATTGTTGTGAGGCTTGAAAGGGTTCAGAAAGGATTTGAGGATGTTGCCAGGATTGGATGATTTGAGCTATAGGGGTAGGTTTAATAGGCTAGGGTTGTTTTACCTGGAGCGTTGGAGCCTGAGGGGGTGACCTTATGGGGGTTTATAAAAATCCTGAGGGGCATGGATAGGTTAAATAGACAGTTTTTTCCATGGGATGGGGCAAGTCCAGAACTAGAGGGCATTTGTTTAGGGTGGGAGGGGAAAGATATTAATAAAAACCTAAGGGGAAACTTTTTCACATAGAGAGTGGTATGGGTATGGAATGAGCTGCCAGACGAAGTGGTGGAGGCTGGTACAATTGCAACATGTAAAAGGCAACTGGATGGGTATATGAATAGGAAGGGTTTGGAGAGATATGCACCAGCTGCTGGCAGGTGGGACTAGATTGGTGGGATATCTGGTCAGCATGGACGGGTTGGACCTAAGGGTCTGTTTCTGTGCTGTACATCTCTATGAGAGGGGAAAGATTGAAAAGTCAATTTTTCATGCAGAGGGTGTTTAGGGAAGTGGTGGAGGCTGCTACAATTACAACATCTAAAAGGCATCTGGATGGGTAAATGAAGAGGCAGGGTTGAGGGGGATTTGGGCCAAATGCTGGCAAATGGGACTAGATCAGTTTAAGATCTGATCAGCACAGACAAGTTGGACTGAAAGGTCCGTTTCCTTGCTGTATAACTTTATGATTCTATAGTAAGCGTAGAATTTCCACTTTGATGATTGAGATATATTAAGCATTTTAAAATAATGCTTCTCTATCTCCTGTGTTACTGTTCAAACCTATTTGCAGAGTCAGCACATGAACTATGAACCTGTATGATCAGGCAGTTTCAAAACAGATTTTCCATTCAAAAGAAATGGCATCACAATAACAAAAATAAGCTTTCTAATTCAGTGTCATAATGATTGCAAATTTCTGGAAATGAATTTCAGAAGATGTGCAATTTTTTGTTTTTCTTCTCGTCTGTGAAGCACAGTCTGATTCGTAGTAGACTTTTAAATAAAAACAATAATTCAGAGCTTTTCAAGTTATGACTCTTAGCATGCATCCAAAAATTTCAATTTAATTTTTGGAGCTTCCTTACAGGCTTATAAATGAACACAATTCAGGGCAACAGAACAAAGTGATTAATTCTTCCTGGATCATTGCCAGTTATAAGTGTAGGCTGACTTTTATCAAAATGATTTCAAAGCTATTGCAAGAGGAATTCAAGCTTGTCTGTATGCAGTATGCACTTAACACTTCGTAATCTTTTGAACTGGTTACCCTGATTTTACAGGAATTATGCCAATATAAGAAACACAGGCAATTGGAAATTCATGGAAGGGATAGAGACAGAGACTGAACTGGCTGGGGCTGTTTTCCCTGGAGCGTCGGAGGCTGAGGGGTGACCTTATAGAGGTTTACAAAATTATGAGGGTCATGGATAGGATAAATAGACAAAGTCTTTTCCCTGGGGTCGGGGAGTCCAGAACTAGAGGGCATAGGTTTAGGGTGAGAGGGAAAAGATATAAAAGAGACCTAAGGGGCAACTTTTTCCACGCAGAGGGTGGTACGTGTTTGGAATGAGCTGCCAGAGGATGTGGTGGAGGCTG
This sequence comes from Chiloscyllium plagiosum, assembly GCF_004010195.1. Lineage (NCBI taxonomy): Eukaryota > Metazoa > Chordata > Chondrichthyes > Orectolobiformes > Hemiscylliidae > Chiloscyllium > Chiloscyllium plagiosum. The sequence goes on along the minus strand of NC_057711.1, from coordinate 21,352,950 downwards.
GTACAATTGCAACATTTAAGAGGCATTTGGAGGGGTATATGAATAGGAAGAGTTTGGAGGGATATGGACCGGGTGCTGGCAGGTGGGACTCGATTAGGTTGGGATATCTGGTCGGCGTGGACAGATTGGACTGAAGGGTCTGTTTCCATGCTGTACATCTCTATGACTCTATGACTTACTTGAACATAGTCAAGCTGAAGTGCTTCTCCTAGCTCAACCAATCAAACATCCCCATCAATCTCCACCCACCACTGATGTCACAATTCACTCTGGGGTTTTGCTCCTCAATGTCTTTATGTTCGTCATGAGCAGCATTCCAGCAACATATTGACGACCAATTTTGTCTTGTCCTTTATTGCTTCCATCACACTCTGAATCTACGTTTGTGTTAATCTGTTCAATCAAAGGCCTCCTCCCTTTAATTTCTTCTGTCTGGATGTTAGCCATGCATGTTGTTGTGCGTTGTACATAATAACTTAAAATTTGCATTGCTGAACAGCAGAAAATAACTGAACACATTTACAATATTTAAGTGCAAGAATTATAATAAGGCTATAGTAATCCAGGGCTTAAAACATAAATGATAATTTTCCAACATTTAAGTTACAAATTAAGAGAAAAAAGTCCTTATGTTGTTCTTTTCCTCTCCTCTCAACTTTCTCCGAAAATAATTGGTAGAATACAGTGTGTCTATATGTTTTGGACATTGTGCCTTGAAAATATTTGCATACATTTATACAAATCTTAGAAGTTAATGTCGAAACATGAGTGTTGAAGCAAAGCAATTTTTCACATCATTACATGCTTTATGAGGGCTATGACAGCACAATAACTATTTTCAAACAGCTGTTTTAAAATGAATCTAATCCCATGATCCACCTTGTAAATGCATTTTGATGTACACCATTATGAGTACTCAGCCATCAGAAAATGAATAGCTCGTCCAGATATTGATGAAAACACAACAATATATACTCAATTGTATCGATTCAACTTATTCAGAACTCAATTTCGAGAATCAGCTTTCATTTTTCCTCCTAAAATGGTCAGCTCCAGGTATCTTTCTGTATGCCTCATTTAAAATTGAATACAAAATATTGTAAATAGTTGAATGACTATCTTGACCAGCATTATTTTGTTATGAAGAATCCGTACAATGTGGAAACAGGACATCCAGCTCAACAAGTCCACACTGAACCTCCAAAGAGCATCCCATCTAGACCCATCCCCTTATCCTATCCCTATAGCCCTGCATTTCCCATGGCTAATGCTCCTAATCTACACATCACTGAATGCTATGGGTAATTTACAATGGCCATTCCACCTGACTTGCACATCTTTTGACTGTGGGAGGAAACTGGAGCAGCTGGTGGAAACCCACGCAGAAATGGGGTGAAAGTATAAACTCCACACAGACAGACAGTCGCCTGAGGCTGGAATTGAACCCAAGTCCCTGGTGCTGAGGCAGGTGTGCTAAACATTTCTGCCATAAAAAAGCATGCTTAGACCTATCAGTTCCTATAAAATACACAGATGTTGAAGATTTATGTTCCCAGTTGCTTGAAGTCTAATTCCATAAGAAAATGTGTTTTGTCACATGGCAGAAGACAAATGCTGCTGAACTCATTACACTTTAGGAAGCACTGATTTAGGCTTTATAATTTGGCTGTTCACTAGAATCTTCATAGGCCATTGTTGGAATACTGCGTGCAATTCTGGTCTCCTTCCTATCAGAAAGATGTTGTGAAACTTGAAAGGGTTCAGAAAAGATTTACAAGGATGTTGCCAGGGTTAAGAGGATTTGAGCTATGGGGAGAGGCTTAACAGGCTGGGGCTGTTTTCCCTGGAGCATCGGGGGCTAAGGGGTGACCTTATAGAGGGGCATGGATAGGGTAAGTAGGCAAAGTCATTTCCCTGGGGTCAGGGAATCCAGAACTAGAGGGCATAGAGTGAGAGGGGAAAGATATACAAGAGACCTACGGGGCAACTTTTTCCATACAGAGGGTGGTACGTGTATGGAATGAGCTGCCAGAGGAAGTGGTGGAGGCCGGTACAATTGCAACATTTAAGAGGCATTTGGAGGGGTATATGAATAGGAAGGGTTTGGAGGGATATGGGCCAGGTGCTGGCAGGTGGGACTAGATTGGGTTGGGATATCTGGTCGGCCTGGACGGGTTGGACCGAAGGGTCTGTTTCCATGCTGTACATCTCTAAGACTATAATCAGAATAAGTTGCCGACCATGTACAACTCCTTTCGTTTTTTGACAGTTGAATTATTTAGAACTATTTCACAACTTGATTGTTTCTTTCCTATTCCTCAGTCATGGTTTCCTTGACCTTTACGATCTAATTTCATCCTGAGTTATTTCTATTAGTCCAACAATCTGAAAAACATCATTAAGACACCTTTCTGTTTCTCTAGGTATTGCATTTTACATGAGCATTTGAAGGGAAAAAAAACAACTTCCGCTCTCTGGTCAATTAGTTCAGATGGAAGAATGGAGTGCTACCTGCCCCATTTACAAGACATCCATCATTTTAGGTAATTATAATACTTAGTCAAAAATTGGGAGTATCTCAAATCATTGCACTTGTCTCTACACCTAATTCTCTTAACAGTGCAAAGAAAACAATGCAGCAGCATTTACCCATGGTGTAGACCCTGGTCAAACAATTTAAATTGCTTCAATCACAGCACTCTACAAGATGAGAATCAGAGCTTGCCACAAGAGGTCTCCATGAAACAGTTCACTTTCATTGCACAATTATCAAAAATATGGAACATTGGTATCAGGTGATCAGTTTTTTGGTTAAATGACTGGTCTCAGGTTGTGAAAATCAGCCTATTGACATTGGAACAACAAATCATATTATAAAGGGCTCAAGTGCGATACAATGGAGACATTGAGGTTAAAAAAAAAATGGCTTTAGATCAAAATTTGGATCAGAAAAAGAATTAGCAACCTTGAAACTATAATTGAATTATTAGGAAGCAAGAGCACAAAGTATTAACATCCAACAGTTGGAGTCTTAAAAAGCATTCCAAACAGCATTCAAGCAAAATAACCAACAAAGAGCTCAACAAATAACTTCTAACAACTTTCAACACACGCTGAAACCATCATCGGAGAGTACATCTTTGCACACAAGCCTTTATGGAAAATTTCACTACAACACTGCTTGGTTTTTTTCATTAATGCATGTTTCTCCCCTTCTCTCCAAGTTGGGGAAGTAGCACAAAATCAATCTTGCTTCCAGACTAATAAGCACCTATCAGCTGTTTAATTGGCCAGGACTGGGTCTCTTAGAAGATTAAGGCTCTTGGAGAATTGAAATCTGCCTTTGAAGGATGTTGATTAATCAGAGGCTAGCCACCTGCTATTGCAGACAATGCCACCATGGTTAATGCCAGTAATGCAAAGAGGGGCTAGCCCTGGACCCGAGGTTACAGGTCAGTGACAATAGGCTGAGGGCCCTGGGAAGGAGTTGCTGATGAGATGGGGACAGGGATAGTTTTCAGTACTCACCTTCTTCAATGTTTGGTCCCAGGATTGGACGTAGAGTGCCTGTTAATGTAAGACACCCCACCTCACTTCTCAAATCTGTGAGGGGGGGGGGGAACTGTGGGCTTCGTGACTAGCCTTCAGGAGGGACAGAAAACATTCTATGATTAATGAGAAGCCCTGACCTCCTATTAAATTTCAGTAGGCTTAGCAATAATTTGCTTTAAGTGGCTCATGAATGAGCCTAACTATTTTTCTGCTGATGATTGAAGTAATTCTCCTACAAGGTTCCACCCTCTCTAACTTAATTGGAGACAGTTTTCCCAATGTTGGGAAATTCCAGGCAGATACTCACAGCTTGGCCCATGTGCCATCATGTCTACTTCAATATGCTTCACTGAATGCAGCCTACTGAGTAATGACAGGTGATATTAATATCAGTCAATTTCAACTTGTCAATAGAATGACGGTGAGTTGGGTGATGATGACAAGATTAATTGTCTGAGAATCCTTTAATAGTGGCAGGACCAGCTACCCAGGTAATCCAAATTAGATAATCAGAGCAGTGTTGCCATGTGGTTTATAGTGAAAAAATATTCTTGAATACGTGGAGTCTGTATTTTGACAAGACTCAGGCTTTGTCACAAAGCATACGGTCATCTGTGTATACTTATTTTTAAAATCAGGCACCATTTATATAAAGTATACAACATGTTAAATATCATATTTTGCTCAGTGTCCTCATCTCTATGTAATGGATTCAAATCCCACTCCAGACATCATCAAGGCAGACACTTCAGTGCATGGGCAAGAGGATGCTTGCTGTCTACTGGGTTAGGATGGCAAACCCTGTCAGTGCAGGTCTCGCCTCTCCTCTCAGGTAAACAGAGAAAATCTCCAATGAATATTTGAATGGGAGCAGGTGAGACTTAGTGAGTACCTATCGCTCAACCAATATCACTTGATTGCCTGGTCATTATCCAATTTATCTTCTTGTTTTCAGGAAACATAAGGGAGTCTTAAGTGGAGACAAATTGGAAATTTCAATCAATAATAAATTGCAACCAGCATTATGTCAGAGAGCAATTTTTGACAAGTATTTGAGAATGTAGAAGCAACATATTCTCGAGTTATATCCATGTTATCACAGAGCATACAGCATATAGAAACGTAATGTAATCCATATGAACCACATAATGGCTATTGATTTGCCACAAATGTAAAAGAGATAAAAAATTGCCAAAAGTTGGTGAAATCTAAGCAGCCAATTCAGTTCAAAAGGAATGTTTGTTGAATCACTCTGTCATTCATTTGCATTATTTCTTGCCATGGAAAGTCAATTTAACTAATTTTCTGAACATATTTTGGCTGTGGTAGGCTAGAAATTTACCTTGGAAATTTGAGGTGAGCCAAACCCACAATCATATTTCGGTATATTGGGATACATCCTTCAGCTAATTTTCTTTCTGGTCTTCATACTCGCTTGGCCAGCATTTACTGCCCACTCCCAATTGCCTTTGACAAAGTGGTCATGAGCTACCTTTTTGAACTGTTATAGACAATGTGGTGAAGTTGCATTCACAGTGCTGTTAGGGAGGGAGTTCTAGGATATTGGTCCAGTGAAAATGAAGGAACAATGATATAATTCCAAGTCAGGATGATATGTGTCTTGGAGGGAAAATTGGTTGGTGTTCCTCTACATTTGCTGCTCTTGTCCTTCCAGGTGGCAGAAAAGTACTGCCGAAAGGGCTTTGGCGAGCTATTGCAGTGAATTTTACAGACAAAAAAGAAACATAGAAAATAGGAGCAGGAGTAGTTCATTAGGCTCTTCGAGCCTGCTCCGCCATGCAATATGATCATGGCTGACCATCGAACTCAATATCCAGATCTTGTTTTCTCCCCTTATCCATTGATACCTCTCAGGCCTTATTATACTGCAGACACAGTGGTGGAAGGACTGAATGTAGGCTGCCATTTAAGGGGGCTGCTTTGTCCTGAATGCTGTTGAGCTGAATGTTGCGGTTGCATCATTAAAGCAAATGCAAAATATTCCACCATGCCTCTGACTTATGCTTTGTAATGGTCTCAATTACACATAACACATATTTCTTCATATCTCTGAATGCATCATTAAGGCATCAGAATAATTGATAAAAGGTATTTCAAAATAACTCAAAATAAAGAGTGGTTCAGTGGTCAGCACTGCTGCCTCACAGCACTAGGGGCATTGGGTTTGATTCCACCTTCAGGCGACTGTCCGTGTGGAGTTTGCACATTCTCCCCGTGTCTGAATGAGTTTCCTCTAGGTGCTCTGCTTTCCTCCCACTGTCCAGGGATGTGTCGGCTCGGTGGATTAGCTGTGGGAAATGTAGGGTTACAGGCTTAGGGTAGGAGGGGTAGGTCTGGATGGGATACTCTGCGGACAGGCTATGTGGACTTTATGGGCCGAATGGCCTGCCTCCATACTGCAGGGATTCTATGATTCTACATTCACATTCTTTCAAACTTTCTGCTCTGCAGTTTCTCCATTATATGTACCCAGGTAATTGTAGTTGAAAGAAGCAGTACGAAAGGTTATACATATAAAGCATATGAGTTGCATAATAATCACCTTGCTTTGGAATATTTATTTCTTGACATGTGGACCAATCCAGTTCACTAGTTTCCGAGTGGAAATTTGTCATCCTCACCTGGTCTGACCTATTTGTGACTCCAGCCACAATACATGGCAATGTGTTTGAATCTTAACTGTCTTCTGAAATATTTGGAAGTAATTTAATGTGAGGGCAATAAAGAATGGCCTTGCTACTAGCACGCATATCCCATGAAAGAATACACTTTAAAAGTCAAAGACACCTCTGACAACCAATTGAAGACATCTGTTGTGCTCCACTCTGCTGCATCAACTCAATAACTTAAGACAACAGTGACCAATGTCTTAGAATCTTCAGTTCATAAGTTCATAAGATATAGGAGCAGACTTAGGTCATTTGGTCCATCGAGTCTGCTCCGTTGTTAAATCATGGCTGATATGCTCCTCACCTCCACTTTCCTGCCTTCTCTCCACATCCCTTCGATCCATTACTATCTGTCTAACTCCTCCTTAAATTTACTCACTGTCTCAGCAGCTGCCGCACTTTGGGATAACGACTTCCACAGATTCACAACCCTTTAGATTCTCCTCAACTTCTGTCTCTTTCATATACAATCCTGCTCAAAAATCTTGAGCTTTCATTGACCCCACTCCAGCCATTAATCCATTTTAATCAGTTATCTTGATTTATTACACTGATTCATGAGAGATTTTACATTGACACAAATGCATGGACACATCAATGTAAATTCATCTTGGCAAAACTGTTGAAGTACTCGGGGCATCCTCAGCACAATTATCTGACCACGCAGCCAGTAGAAACTCCACACCTTTGTTTAGTGTGCAGAAAACTGATCATGTAACAGATCGAAATTCCAAACTTCTGAGATAAAGCAAAACATAAAGAAGCACTATGCTGCTCGGATGCTGATAATTTATATTGTTTTCCAGTGTTTGGCACTTTTTTTAAAAATTCCAGTGTACAGTAATTTGTGTTCAGGAAATTGTTGGTACTTTGTTTTGCTGAGACAGGCAGTGATGTTACTAGATCAATAACTTCAAGCCCCAGGATATGATTCTGAGGTCATGGATTTGAATCCTTCCATGATTCCTGGTGAAATTTGAATTTGATGAAGTTTGTAATTATAAGCTATCAAATGGCAATTGTGTAACCATTGTCATAAAAACCTGAATAAAAAGGCAGAATACCAGAGATGCTGGAAATCTGAAACAAACACGGAGAAAGCTTGAAGGAATTCAGCATGTCTGGTACCATCTATGGAGAGAGAAACGGAATTAACAGTTTGAGTTCAGATTTGACATGTTAACTCTGTTTCTCTCTCCATAGATGGTGTCAGACCTGCTGAATTTCACCAGTATTCTTTACTTTTGTGCTGTTAAAATAAAACATCTTGTTCACTATAGCCTTGAGGGAAGGAAATCTGCCATCCTCACCTGGTCTGGCCAACATGTGACTCTGGAATCACAGCGATGCGGCTGACATTTTACTGGCCTTTACAGCCAATCTATTCAAGAGCATAGTAAATGCTGCAAATGCAAGCATTAAGCAAAACTTTTGGTGGCAGAATGATTGTTTTAACTTGTCAGCAACTCAATTTCAGAAAATTGCAGGCCTGGAATGTTTAAAGGCATTTGGTGATATTGTGCCATTTTACTTGCCATGTTTTTGTAATATGGTATCACAAAAAACATATTGTAATGATCAGTAGAAGTATCACTGGAGGTGGTTTTCATTCGCTTAGGGGTGAGAAGAGGACCGGCAGTTGTACAACCATGAAATGGCATTGTTTCATCCTTTTATATGGCAGGATCCTCCAGAAGTCACTTACAACTGCAGAAAATAGCTGTAAGCCATATGTATGAAATTGTATTATTATGTTATTTCCTTGCATCTGTATTCTCCTGAAGGCTTGCCGATTTAAAATGCCACAATAGATCTTGCAATGAATCGTATCTTTCTCTGCTGTGCAGAAAGTCAAAGTGCATGCCTTGTTATCTCGATAACCAATAATGACTTCCAGCAGTCAGTTTACAGGGCACTAGCATTGCCATTCAACGTTGTCTCCTCCAGTCATGCTCTCAAAGTCCACTGCCATATGAAAAGCTTTCCCATTATTTTTGGGCTTACTGCATCAGATGTCAGTGAGCATTGGCACTGCTATGGAAGTCCCTAGCCTTATGGTTGAACTAGACAAATGCAAATTTCAACACCCTTGTGAAAACCCAAATCATGGTTCATTAACTGAGACTATAAAACCTGAGACTGGCTGAGTCTCATACCTTACAGTTAAAAATCAAATTAAGTTTACAGCAATTAAATGAATGAATAAAGAATTAAAGTTTTATACTTCATTCTGTGGCTGGTAATGAAGTGCAGTATCAGCCAAGGTCTCTTGTTACACTGATTACAAAATGCAGTGAGGCCTAAGCTTTATCTCAGCTATCATATGGATAAGAGACTGTAATAGGATTTATCTAGCCAAGAAGACGGAGTATTACTGGAGTTAAACCTTCAGTTTACAACCAATTTCCCGCTTATGACAAATTTATACAGTATCTCAGTCAGAGTAATTTTTAAAAAAGTTGTTTTAAGTGAGCAGATTATTGATTGAAAGAATTGCTTTAAAGATTGATTTCGCAATAAATTGTACAGTACCTTTTGTAAAATTCACAGTTCTTTGCCATATTTGATTGAACAATAAAAAAGTATAGATGTTGCTGTTGGTCATAGTTATGAATAAGTGCTGAGCGTATTTGTCCTGAATACATTTGCCTTGTGTTTTAGCAGACAACCTAGCTTGCTTTAAATGTACAGGCGAAATGAATATCAAAATGAGCAACAGAGGAATGGCATGTGGCTTCTCATGAATGCTTAACAAGAAAGTTGTTTCAAATGTACCTTTAACTCAAAGTAAAACAGAGAATTTTGTCAAAATAACGTTGCTCAGAGACAAGTCAATTGATCCAGTTATTATGAGAAAAGAAACACAAACATGAATCCATTAAACATCTCAGGTTTTTATACTTTATTGAAGTAACTTACAGGAAAATGGCGTCTGCTGTTTGAGAGGGAGCCACACAAACACATGGAGTGTTTTGTACGATCGGCCAAGCAGGACACTGACAAGAGTTCAGTCTGTTTCTGTCTAATATGGTGAAACAGATAACTCACCATGTTGAGGACTTGCTAAAACAATTATATTGCCCCATGGAGTAATGAAACTAGAAACTAACAGTGTCATGCACTCATCTGTGTTGAAACATAACCATCAGGCATGTCTGTAAGACCCAATACTAACAACATTTAAGTGAAAGTTGAGGAGGAATGATTGGAAAAGGAGGGAAGAAAAGACAACAGGTTTCTTGTGCAATATTAAGCCACAATCATAGAATCTCTACAACCCATCAAGTCTGCAAAAAGCAATCCGCTCTCTCCCTTAACCCCATATTACCATGGTTAATCCGCTGGACCTACAAAGCCTTGGACACCATAGGACAATTTCACATGGACAATCCAGCTAAAGTGCACATCTTCGGACTGTGGGAGAACACCAGGTTCCTGGCACAGTGAGACAGCAACGCTAATCACTGTGCCACCATGATGCCCCAAAATGGCTCAGGCACCTGTTAGACTTTTATGAGGTGCAAGACTGGACCATTTTCTTCCTCTGGACCCATGGCAAGGAGTCACTGATAAAACTACACAGTGACATCAACAATTTTCATCCCACCATCAAACTCACCATGGACTACTCTCGACTGTCTGTCTCATTCTTGGACATGTGCGTCTCCATCAAGGACAGACACCTCAGCACCACACTCTACCGCAAACCCACAGACAACCTCACAATGCTACACTTCTCCAGCGTCCACCCAAAACATATTAAAACAGCCATCCCCTATGGACAAGCCCTACGC
>NC_057711.1:21308395-21341317 GCF_004010195.1 Chiloscyllium plagiosum | reverse complement strand
AAGTTAAAAATCACACAACACCAGGTTATAGTCCAACAGGTTTAATTGGAAGTACACTAGCTTTCGGAGCGACGCTCCTTCATCAGGTGATTGTGGAGGGCTCGATCGTAACACAGAATTTATAGCAAAAATTTGCAGTGTGATGTAATTGGAATTATACATTGAAGAATTGATAGTTACATCACACTGCAAATTTTTGCTATAAATTCTGTGTTACGATCGAGCCCTCCACAATCACCTGATGAAGGAGCGTCGCTCCGAAAGCTAGTGTGCTTCCAATTAAACCTGTTGGACTATAACCTGGCGTTGTGTGATTTTTAACTTTGTACACCCCAGTCCAACACCGGCATCTCCGAATCATCCCATAAATACTTCTCCTTGGCAAAAAGGTGAATTAAAACAAATATTTTTACAGACAGAAGGGAACAACATCGAAAGAGCTTTCAGACAGAAAATTCAGTCAGGAATCTTTGAGCTTGCAGCCTTTCCTGGACTCCAGTGACTGCCATAGCTAAACCAAACTAGACAAAACCTGAACTGGGAGAACTGGCCAATCCCCTGTCAGTGTTAATCTCGGCACTTTGTGACCCCTCGGCACCTCTGCATTTATAACCTCTCTTTGAAAAAGAACCCAAGGACAAAATAACCTTGTTAAAGTGATTGCGTTGTCACAAGAGTGAAGCATTGTAATTTTATAAAATGCGCCCTGTGTGACAATTGATAAGAAAACCACTGCTTAAACGGACTCCTCTAATTTCTGTACCATATTTTGAGATGTTTAGTAAGATGTTAGTCTGCTGTGTGGTACCTTTACCAAAGATTATTATATCCTTATTACTTTGAATGTTGTTACTCAATTCCCTCTTGAGATAGTAGTCTAGAAATCAGTCCAGTTCTTCACTCCTTGTGGATTATCAATGAAGATCCTTTTGAAATAAGGTATTAATTTTATATTTATAGGTTTTCATGAATGGATGAGTAACCTGGATGTAACACAGTTAAGCTGTCACTCACAGAAACCTCAAAATGGTGGTTCGGCTATACTGTCATAAATATCCTCATGATTGGGACAAAGAATTGGAATTTTTTGTTGTTTGCCACCCAAGATTCACCTTGTATGCCCACTGGGATTAATCCTTCTGAATTAGTTGATGGGCATGCGATAAATTGGCTCTCAGTGTAAAGACTTCATCTTTTTAATTTTTTTTGTATTTTTAATTATGGACTGAAATGAGAAAAGAACTTTTCAAAAATTTGTGATTGTGAATATTACTGCATGATATTGCTGCCTGAATCAAATGACTTGACTCAACATCAAGTTCAACAAGATTCGAACCTGATTCTATTCTTCTATGTTTTTTACCCACTCCACACCCAGTCCTCTTATGATTTGGGTTGCTCCTAGCACAGACTAACTCTCTTATTATCGTAGAGAAACATTAATTCTGATTTCTCTTCACAGATGCCTGCTGAACCTTTCTGGCAATTTCTGTTTTTGTTTCTTATGGTCACTTATTCAGCTTCTCTACTGTCCTGCATTGCTATCCATAATCCTTCATTTACTGACCTCTTTCATACCATTTCTCTCTCCTTGGGATCCATCTCCACATATCCATTCACCTCTCCCTTACTCCCACCCCCTGCCTCATACTCATCTTTTGCAATAAATACTAGTTTTTTTCCAAGCTGCTATCAGTTCTGATGAAGAGTCAGTGGGCTTAAAATGTTAACTCCGCTTTTTCCCCTGCAGCTGCTGCCAGAGCTGCTGATTTTCACCAGCAGTTTCTGTTTTGACTTCATACACATTGTGAACACTGTGTGAACAGCTATGGGTTAAAACAATGGTTGTAGAAGAACTGGAGCTGAAGAGTTGTGTACAAATGGAGCTCTCAATGGCAATGATTATGGGTGTCATTTGTGGACTAGTGACATATGAGAGAAAAAGGGTTTTCTGCCTGCCAACAATGATATGAGTGGTTCTCAGCTAGCTTAACAGCTTGGGGCTTTGAATAAGACTTAGGGAATCCTTTTGGACCACATTCATTCAGGAGCTCTCCCTCTTTCTCTGTTCTCTGCAGTAAGCCACTTGAAGTCTGAAGAAAACCAATTTATTTTTCCTTTAGAAGTTGCTGTCAGTGATATTTACGTAATCATTCAGAAATGAACCTGCCACTTTGTCCTTCTTGAAAACTGATGTAAGCATCCAGAGAAAAGAAACTGAGAAGTACCATTTTGAATCAATTGATTAACCTCAACAGATATGTGAACGACAGCTACTGAACGATTATCCCATTGTTCCATCCATCCATAACACTCATGCCATTCTTTGTATGTGTTTGCATGTGTGTGTGAGAGTAAATGTATGTAAAAAGGGGAGTTTGTAATGAGATTATAGTTTTAGTTAATAGAGTTATATGCTGAACATACATAACTATCTGTAGCTAGAGTCTAATTACTTGTAAGAATAGTCATTTTTGATAAGTTCAGAAACCTGTTAGATGCTTTCAGTCAACCTCAGTCTAAAAGATGAATAAATTGAGGAATTCTGAATTCGTTTTTGAAAAATATCATTAATTTTTGTGATGACTCCAATACACTACCCCAGTGAGTCACAGCATCTGAAACTCATCAAAGAAGAAGTTTTCAAATAGAGGGACAAATTCTCCATGTCAGATTGTGTGTGAAATAACACAGGAGTCTGAAAAATGTGGACTATGAAGAGAAATGTGAAAATCCTGGCAAGGTCTATCTCACATCAGGAGCAACCTGCCGTATCTGTTATCTGGGTTCTGGGCATCGGGTTGAAATTATTGCTTCAGAGCTATGAGTTGCCGATTAAGGATGATTATAGCTTGTTAATGACCTTATTAACTGTACATCATGCCTTATTAATATGCAGTTTCCTGTCCTACCACCTGCTGGGAGCAAACTACATGCCAAGGCTTCCCAACATCACAGTCAAAGTGGATACCTGACAACACCAGCTTGCTATTTGTTGTAAAGGACCTCCATTTTTTACACGAGGCAACAACATCTCAGTGTACTCTTTGTGGGCACCATTCACATGCACCCTACATCCATGGACATTTGACTTGAGCCAGGCTTTAAGATTCCTTATGGCATCTCTCCGATTCACTTTTGCTCATCAGGGTGCATCAGCAGCTATCACTGCAATGCTGCTGTGAGGATGTTCAGGGATGTGCACCCTGTTCATGGACTGGACCAGGTTGCATTTCTGGACTGTTTACTTGCTCTTTTAGCACTCACTCATTCTGATCTGACCTGGATGCTCACGGTATCCCTGCCATGCCTTGCCTTGCATTGTCTTCCATGTCTTTTTCCTTTTTGCCCCTCAGCCACAGATACCAGGCTCACAGTGCTACTGTCTTGCCTTGCTGTTGAGCATAGACTCAGCTCAGGAAACTTGTCATGTTTGTCAGGAGTCCTTCATCAAGTCAAAGGTGACACCCTTTTCTCATTAGTTTGTTGGGTTCCTGAAGAAGGGCTCATGCCCAAAACGTCGATTCTCCTGCTCCTTGGATGCTGCATGACCTACTGCGCTTTTCCAGCAACACATTTTCAGCTCATTGGGTTGTGGCATAATAAATCAAGGGCAGCCTCCCATATCAGTCCAGGGGGTTTGGATATGGTTAGTCATGGACATGGAAAGAAAAGTCAAGGCAAGGGATTTTGTGAGTTTCAAAGTTGACACGGAGTGAGTGAGCATTAAGAAAGCAAGAATGCAGCCCTGAAATGTAATCAGACCAATTCTGCATGCTGGGTTCCTGTCCCTGCATCCTTGCAGCAGCATTCTCATGAAAGGTGTTAACTTCAAAGAGCAGCATTGAAGTTCAGAGGCATTTTCAAAGTGCATTGGAGATGTGTCAATATGGAGAGGCTGATGTGTGTCACGGTCGATGTGGGGTATGCGCAGCCACTAGTTTGGAGCATGGCCTGAGACTTTGGTGATGGGTGTCTAAGATGGCAGTCTGAAGGAGGAAGTCAGGTATCTGCTCTGATTTTTATGTCGGGAATTCTCGGCGCTTTGTATTCAGCCAGCGGGTGATAGAATGGGAACCTGCATATTAATGAAATTAGATTAGTTAGGAATGAGGGTGATAATGAGCATTTATCCCTGTTTATAGGCAACTATTCCTCAATAGAGAGAACCTTGTCTTGACATCCACAGTTTAGTCGGAAAATGCAACGTATTTATCCTAATCATGAGGAATAGCTTGTTTGGCTTCTGACACATTTCTCCCAAATTTCTTACCGAAGCCCAATTCAGGGCCTGGGTAAATTCTATCCAAAGAAACCTCTGACAACTTTATCAAAAAGAAAACCTATTTCAAAGTAAAACACTGAATATAATCCCAAAATCTAATCCCAAACTCCCAATGCCAATTTTAGACGATTCTAACCATCTGTTTAAATTTTTTGTGTTAATTGGTTTACAAACACATGCATATCCTGAACTCCCACTACCCATCTTGACAATATTATTAATGAGTACCCATTGCTGAAAATATCAGTTTGTAACTCCACATCTGTGCTCTTATCACTGTTGATAACTTCTCAATTAGACACAATTTTCCACTTTGGTTTTGTTAACCTGAGCTGTGATCACTTTTATTCTTCTTGAATATTCAGTGCTTATCATTGTTGCCATCTGAGATGTTCAGAATGTTTACTGAACTATACATATTGTAAATGATTTATTTTATAATTAGGTAACTGGAAAAAAAGAACTTCTGTGCAACAATCTTAAATTGGGGATAAATACAGAAAATTCAGATAATGAGGTGACTTAAATTGGAACAAGACACTTTTTAGCCATGCCATATTGTGTGGCACAATCTTACATCCTTAAATATTCAGTCAGAAGTGAAAATGTATTCAGACACCAGACTGACAGTTTTGTTAACTGTGAAAAATATTTGCATTCAACTAATTTCTGCTGCTTAAGAATGGTTCAATATGGCCCAAAGCTGTGAATCTTTAATCAGGTTATTTCAACAGTGGGTGGGTGTGGATATGAGTTTATCAAAGCCAGGAAATGAGTTGAAAATCATGTTAGGATCTAAGGAAATGCATCAAAAGGCAAGTTCATGCCTCTATAGGTCCAGAAAATAGAAGAAAGCTTGGACAAGCGAAATGCTTTAAAGCACATTCCTTCCAAAGATCACAGACATTTTAACCTGAATCGGCTTCAATTAACTTACTTAGTCTGCAGAAAGCAAGTTTGTCAGAATTTTTACCTTGCTCTACAAACATAGTCAAACAAAGTTGCAATTCTCATCTTCAGTTCTCAATGCAGGATTTTAACCTTTGCAAGTTACACTTCCTCAATCATTAGTAGTCATTAATGTTTATAAGTGGATATTAGTGTTATATTGAAAGAAGCCATTGTCAAGGTTGGAGGTGGAACCAATATTTGCACTTTTTTTTTCTGGTGATGCACATCAGCCCTTAAGGAAAGAAATTGGGACCCACCAAGATGAAAATCATTGCCCTGAAGGTTATGATAGGAGGTGTGAGGTTGAAGCTTGAATTAGTGGAACGTGGGTTTGGTCTGTGTCTATGAATGGGTTTAATTTCTCCAGCCTTGGTGAATTTTGTTCCAAACACAGTATGAGAGTGAGACTTCCTGGAGAACACTGATGTATTGGTTTCATTAGGTGAGTTTTATGAATGAACAGAACAAATAGTTATACATTAGCTTTCACACAGTGTTCAGGACCTGTTTTGTTTTTGCTGAGAGGAATAACACATAGTTTGAAGAAATCCTCTGGTTTCACATTTGCAGAACTCTTGGCTGGAACTGGACATGTAAAGCACTTCCTCCAAAAGAAAGGAAATGTAAAATAACTGCACAGAGGCCAATATCTTGACACCAAGTCATCCATTATTCACTTGTGACTGGCTGTAGCCAGCCAACTCAAAGTCAGTCCCCTGAACTGAGGAGATTCTGAATCCTGAGTTTTCATTGGTCAGTCAGGGATTCCTGATTGACCCAGGTTAATGATCCCAATGAAGGATCTCAAAGTCAACAAGATCCACCTGGTTCCAATCACAACAGAATGGTTATGAAAGAGCAGTATAAGAAGTCTAGTTTAAATATTCCAGGCAAGAAGTGTTGGTGAAAATCCCAAATAGGTTATTTGAAGTTAAGAATGCCTGAGTTCAGTTTGAGAAAGATTCAAGGAAAATGCTGTTTGATTCTGATGAAACCACCATTATCTTGAGTTAACAAAGGGTGCTGTCGCTGCTGTGGGAACTGGAAAGGAACACTGTTGTGATTATTGGGATTGTACTTGAATGTGTGTTTCAAAATCATTAAATTTGAGTTCTTATACACATAACTTACTTTATTCTCTTTCATCTTTACTTTTTTTCAGAATAAACTTCAGTTTTGTTGTTAAAATGGAATCTGCAGGATGAGGTATTTGAGTTTCAGTGAAAATAACAAAAGAAAAACGATCAAGTCAGATTTCAATCTTGTCCAATAATAACTTCAACTGGGATCGTAACAGAGGGAGCTTTCAGGGATAGGGAGATTGGATGTTAAGCAGAAAAAGAACTGACCTCCTAGGTCAATCGATCTTAAGATATGTGACTTGAGAGGAAAGAGAATGGGCTTATACTCAGAGAACAATTAGAATGTGGAAGTTTCCATGGTAAGAAGTGGCTGAGAATTTATTTAATAGGAAGTAAGATCAGGATGTCAGAGAAGAAGGAATAGACAAGCTGTTGATAACATGCAATGATGTAAGATGTGAGGAAGGAGACTGTGAGGTCTGCAGATGCTGGAGATCAGAGTTGAGAGCGTGGTGCTGGAAAAGCACAGCAGGTCAGGCAGCATCCGAGGAACAGGAAAATCGAACATCAGGAAGCATCCGGCCCAAAACGTCGATTCTCCTGCTCCTCGGATGCTGCCTGACCTGCTGTGCTTTTCCAGCAACACACACTCAACTAAGATGTGAAAAAGCTCATGCTGTGTATATACTGGCAAAGACATGTTGAAAATTGGCCTGATTTTGCAATAAGGAGCCTATGTACTGCACATGCTCATCAACAGTCAATTATTTAAGATCAACATTTTGGGTCAAATGTCAGTATGTCATCTTTGACACAGGTAGGATATTTGAGGAGTTGACATGGATGCTGAAGTTGGGCCCAGGTGAAATCCAAATGGAATGGAATAAAATTAAATCAAATACATATTCATTGTCACTTATAAACTGATCATTGTCATAACTTGAATGATAATAATTAAACATTTGAATGTTTCAAACATAAACTTAGCGGTTATAATTTTATTAGTGTTTATGTATTTTTAATAAAATTTGTGTTGTCAACATCTCCAGGATTATACATTGATTCGGATATTTTTTGGGATTTGGATTTTGATCCTGAAATCTAGCATTGACTTTTACAAACAGGTTGTAAGAAATTCTAGCTTTGTCAGTTGAAAGTCACTGAATCGATTTTTATCTGTTTGACTTTGATGGGAGTTTATCAAATAATTCTGTTAGACTGTCCACCTCCCCACCTCATCCCTCACCCATCATCAGCTCTCCCCATTCAACCCTTCTTCAGTCAAATAAATAGAGAGGAGAAAGTGAGGACTGTAGATGCTGGAGTTCAGAACTGAAACTGTGTTGCTGGAAAAGCGCTGGAAAATAAATAGAGACCCCATGTCAAACAGGGTCTTCGAAGTCTTTTGAGGAACCAAGCTGACAGTGATTTCATTGCTCCAGTCTTACAGTCAAAACTCCTATTTCAGTAGCTGACTATATTTACGCCTGTTCATTTTAAAAGAGCTAGTACAAGTTTGTACTCTTTATTTTCCATCATGCTAACAAGTTCAGCAATATGGGTCGCTTTTCTTGGCTTAAGACCGAGAGTTGCACAGTCATTGCTATTTTCTGACCTCTTGACATCATAACATTTTGTTGGCAAGGCTCCCAAAGCAGTATAGAATTATCCAAATGTGACCTCCGCAAAATTCGATAAAAGGTGCTGACCTACAAGATTTCATCCTCCAGAGACAACACTTGTACACACTGTTCAGCCTGGTTCCTAACAGCTAACTGGGAACCGTAAGTGAATGGTCAATAACCGAAGCACAAACCCTTCGCTTATTTCACCTTTATGAAAGGTCACCTCTTCTTCATGTACAGTTTTAACACTCAATTGCCTGCATTAATTGGTCAATCTTTAACCATTCCACCTAATAAGCATGGGTCTTGCTGAAGACTATTTATATTTTTAATATTCTCCACAAGATTATCAAGATGGCAGCAGAGTAGCAGTGCAGTGTGTGGACTCCTGAGCCAAGGAGCCCAGAGCTCGTTGGCTCCATCTGGTTTTACTTTTCCTTTCTTTCTCTGCTTTCTTTTCTTACTTTAACCTCAGTTGCTGAACTTATGTGGACAGCTTGAATGGCATCAAGGTGTCCAGTACATTGGAGGCAAGGGTTTGTTCCAAGTGATGGTGGCGGAAGGAGTCCAGTTTATGCTCCCGGTGAGGACAGTGGCCGAGGGAGGGCGAGAGTGTGGTCCTGGCTCTCACTGAGGGAGGGCAAGAGTGTGGTCCTGGCTGTCATTGAGGGAGGGTGAGAGTGAGGTCCTGGCTGTCATTGAGGGAGGGTGAGAGTGAGGTCCTGCCTCTCACTGAGGAAGGGAGCGAGTGTGGTCTTGCCTCTCACAGAGGGAGGGTGAGAGTGTGGTCCTGGCTATCATTGAGGGAGGGTGAGAGTGTGGTACTGGCTCGCACAGAGGGAGGGTGAGAGTGTGTACCCACCAGTGACTGTGAGAGGCAAGAGTGAATGCCCAACAGTCACTGAAGGTGGTGAGTTTGTGCCCAGTATCCAATGCAGGAATCGACAACTTCAGCTGCATTTCTCAGTTCGGCTCAGTGCTGACTTGTGGCAGCGATGTTGTTGGTAGAGGCAAGATGGCGACTCTGTTCCTGCAGTAGCTGCACTGCAGTGAAGGCAATCAAGGCTGGATTCGGCCTAGTGTTGATCTCCGTGTTTGGGTGGAAGAGTCCATGTTTAAGTACTGTAGAAGGATTGTAGTGTTGAAATTTTAACTTTATTTCGCTTTTTTTCACTTTATACCTAAAGTTTAGTGCCTAGGTTCCTTTGTACCTAACATGGCACTGGGAACGGTGAATTTGTACACTTTTCACTGTCCTGTGTATCCCTGTACTTGATTACATATGACAATAAAATCTAATTCTAAGTCAATCTGATCCACAAAAGTTGTTGTGCCATAAGACGCACTCTCCCCTATAACATGTATAAATATTATAATCAGGAGGTAACTCAGTGGAATAACTGCTCATTTCCCAAATGAAGAATAATATATTTGACTAAAATTCCAGGGGAGACCATTTGAAAACATATTTGAGACAAGGTCCAGTGGTCCCATTTTTAAGTGTTCTTAATCCCAGTACAAATCCCAAATTAGGCAACTCACATTAATACAGTACCACTTGAGTACTTACCTTAAAGAGGGTGAAGAGATGGGGCTGAGGGAGAGGGAGGAAATTAGCTGACAGCCTACTTCCCAAAAAAAAGTGAGATTATTGGACTGTGATAATTCAATGACAAAAAAGCTAAAACTAAATGTCCTATTTGGGAGATGAAAACACTATGATCACTCACATCGCAAAGATCAGAGATTACAATTCTAAAACTCTCTTTCATGCAACATTCCATACAATTGATAAGATGAATAAATATTATGACTTCAAGGCAGATCAGAGGCTGGATATTCTGAAGTGAATAATTCAAAACCTATCAATTATCTGGAAATCACCAGTCAGGGTTATGATAGAATATTTCCATTTACTTCAAGGAGTATAACTCCCACAACATTTCAAATGCTTGATAAGCTTGATGAAGGAGTCAGTGGTTTATTGAGAATGTTACTGGGCTAGTAATCCAGCGAACGTTCTGAGGAATGGAGTTGAATCCCACGACGGCAGATGGTGAAATTTGATGGAGCTATAAACCTGGAATTTCAAAAAAAAGCCAGCCTATTGATGACCATAAAACTCTACTGATTGCTATGATAACCCATCTGTTTCACCAAAATACTTTAGGGAAGAATACTTGTTATCCTCACCTGGACTGGCCTGCATATAATTCCATAGCATCAATAAAATGATTGATATTGACTGTCTGGGCAATTAGGGATTGGTAATAATAACATGCCTTGCCAGCAATCCCCATATTAAATGAATGAACACAAAAGAAGAGACATCCATGGATGCTGGCCTTGATGGTGAAAGTCACATCCCAAGAACAAATTAAAAATGAATTCCATCCCTGTCCTGACCATTCAGAAGTGGCACCAAGCAAAAGGTTTATGAGCTAAAAGCCCGAAGTTTGAAATTTAAGATATGATTCTGAATGTTGTCAGCAGGAATGATTCAAATCCTCTCCACAACGCTGTTACAGTTCTGTACTAAATATTGCCGCAGCTTATACGTTTGTACTTATTTCTAATTCTGTGGTGGACAAGAGCGATGCTTTAAATTGTTTATACACTCAGCTGTTGATGTTTGGAGTGTATCGGGAGATTGAGTTGAAATTTATATGTGACCTGTGATATCCCACGGTTTGCATTATTCTGGAGTGACAAAATCAAAAAGTTAAGGCAGTCTACACTGCAACGTGAACCAGATTCTTAAAATTCAAACTATCCCATCGAGGAAGGTTATCAGGGAACTGATAAAGGACGGTAGAAATCTGACAAACATTCTTCTGAAAAATTAAAAGCCTAGGCTGTTAAAAATTTCAAAACTATCGAACTATTCAATGATAATTTTGAATCATTTAACAAAGCTCCCTCATCTTTTATAATTGACTGCTAATATATGAAAATTCTCTCAGTGAACGCAGTAATAAGTAGAATAAATGGGCTCTTTCAGTTCAAGAGATCAATTGCTTTCACCAGCAAATGAAGATCCTGGTAAGAGTGCTCAGATTACAGTCATTGATCCGGAATAGAAATTGGCTGGCTAATGAGCACCGACCAACAGTAGTGGACCATCCTTGAGCTAATCCTGCTATTCAATTCAGATCGTGATCAAGGTATATTACAATTCCATCCTGCTACCTTGATAAAAGCTCTTAATGCTCCTGGGGTTGAACAAAAGTCTTATAATCTCAATTTTGAAATTTTCAACAGTCTAGACTTTTTAGCTTTCAGAAGAGTATGTGCCAGATTTCCACTATTCCTTACAAAATAATTGTTCCCCTGATAACCTGCCTGAGTGGGATGGTTTTAATTTGAAGATTCTCTTCCATTGTTCTGGACTTGCCCACAAAAAGAACCACCAACACCTTTAGTCATCTTAAACACGTCAACTGGATATAATTCGAATGTAATACATAATTGTAAGAAACTTCAAGGTTTATTGTATATTAACATTGAGTCATAGAGATGTACAGCACTGAAACTGACCAGATATCCTAAATAAATCTAGCCACATTTGCCACCATTTGGCCCATATCTCTCTGAACCCTTCCTGTTCATATACCCATCCAGATGCCTTTTAAATGTTGTAATTGTACCAGCCTCCACCATATCCTCTGGCAGCTAATTTCATTATCTCACCACCCTCTGCATGAAAAATCTGCCCCTTAGGTCCCTTTTAAATATTTCCTCTCCCACCTTAAACATATGCCCTCCAGTTTTTTCCTCTACCCTGGAAAAAGTTCTTGATATTTACCCTTGCCACATCCTTCATGATGTTATAAACTTCTAGAAGATCACCCCTCAGCCTCTGATGTTCCAGGGAAAACAGCCCCAGCCTATTCAGCTTCTCCTTATAGCTCAAACTCTCCAACTCTGGCAGTATCCTTGCAAATCTTTTGTGATCCCTTTCAAGTTTCACAACATCCTTCATACGGCAGGCAGACCAGAATTGAATGCAATATTCCAGGAGCTATCTAACCTGTACAGCCGTAACTTGGCCTCCCATCTTCTTTACTCAGTGCACTAATCACTAAATGCCTTCTTCACTACCCTGTCTACATGTGACTTCCCTGTCAAGGAACTATGAAGGTAAAAACAACCTGCACCCAAAGTCTCTTTGTTTGGTAACACTTCCCAATACCTTACCATTAAGTTAAAAATCACACAACACAAGGTTATAGTCCAACAGGTTTAATTGGAAGCACACTAGCTTTTGGAGCGACGCTCCTTCATCAGGTGATTGTGGAGGGCTCGATCGTAACAGAATTTATAGCAAAAATTTATAGCAAAAAATTGACAATCAATTTTTCAATGTATAATTTCAGTTACATCACACTGCAAATCTTTGCTATAAATTCTGTGTTACGATCGAGCCCTCCACAATCACCTGATGAAGGAGCGTCGCTCCAAAAGCTAGTGTGCTTCCAATTAAACCTGTTGGACTATAACCTGGTGTTGTGTGATTTTTAACTTTGTACACCCCAGCCCAACACCGGCATCTCCAAATCATGATTACCATTAAGTGTATAATTCCTATGCTGATATACCTTACCAAAATGCAACACCTCACATTTATCGAAAATTAAATATCCTCACATAAAATCAAGTAATATTATGCATAAATGTCAATTTGAAACAAGTGTGATGTCATCAGTCTATAATCTATATTCTGTCTAGAATAAATAAGTGTAATATTTATATGTGTAAAAGTACCACTCACCTTTTTTTTCCACTGTTCAGGCTTGCGTTGTATTACTTACTGACGTTTGTACTAGCATACTGTATGTTACAATGTTTAGGGTCAAGCAACAAATTCCCAGCCAGGAGAGGAACATAAAATAGTCTATGACCCACATGTAAGTTAAGACTCAACATTTTGTACACAAGTGACTGTCCATTTTTATGTACAATTCACAGCTTATCTACAGACTTTGAAATTGTTTGGAGATTACAATGCCAGGACTTAATACATTCATATGATATTACTCTATGTGCAATTGTAATGAAATGCTGGCTGATTTATCTTAAATTGGTTTATTCCATTAAAACAGGGCACCGAAAATAATTTAAATCAGAACTTTTAGGAATTTGCATGCTAATAATTCACTCTGTAGTTTCTTCGACACAACTTAATTACGATTTTCTACAAAAGCATTTCAAGGGAGAACACGGCATCCAATGTCATTATCAGACAAAGCTTGGTCTATTTCTGCTCTTGAACCTTGGGAAAAAAAACCTGACCACATTCTCAAACTACAAGTTTCAAGGACTCACATAGGCTGACCTCACCCGGGGAAATGGTTGCAAAAAAACCTACAACTCTCCATAATTTCTGCAATGGGTATATCAGTGAAATCTACAAAATGAATATAAGTTCTTTTATTTGTGAATAAAACTGTATAACGAGTGGATGAAATGGCCAGTTTTAAAGGTAAAAAGCAATGAGGGAGACTAAAATTGATGGATAAGTTGGTAGTCACAATATAGAGGATAAACGTGACAGTTCAACAGTCCTGATACTTCCCATCTGGAGAGGTGTAGGATGCAACATACCTGACAGAGGAGAAGTGTTGTTATGAGGGCACTCTATGTATTTTACTGCGAAAAGTTGATTGTTCCTGTCAGTTCCAAAATAGAGGAAAAGATCTTCTCACAGAAACTATCACCAACAGTTACATTCTTATTTCTTTATTCTTTAATGGGATATAGGTCTTACCAACAAGGCCAACATTTGTCGTCCATCCTCAATTTCTCTTGTGTTGAGAAGCATGCTGGGCCGTTTCAGAATACAGTTTGATGACTATATTGGCATATGTTTGGAGACAAGGAAATGGTGGATTTCCTTCTGTGAAGGAATAGAACGATCAAAAAAGTCGCCATGGCCATCATTACTATCACTGGCTTTATTTTCCAGATGTGCTGACTGAATTCAAATTCCACAAGCTGCTTTGGTAGGATTTGAAGCCAGTCTATTAGTCCAGGCTCTGGATTATCAATTCAGTGACATTACAACACCAATTTCTTCCCAACAGCTAATTTAATATGGTCTACAAGGAGAAACGATCAAAGCTTTATTGTAATGCTGTGTCAGATAAAGATGGATGTTAAGGCAAAGAAGGAGACGTGAGAGGATTTGAGCCGTAAGTCTTATCAAAAACGGTTGCTTTTAGTGGGCAGTTTGAAGGAGGAGTTTGAAGAAATGAAGGGATATTGGGGAAGAATGGCTCAGGATGAAGTTTAAACAGTCAAAGTTACAGTTGTCAAAGTGGTGGTCAGCATGTGCAAAAGGGTGGAATCAAAGGAATGGAGTGATTAAGGGGATTTGTATGGCTGGAGATGATTACAAGATTGGGAGGCTGAAGGATATAAAAGGATCACAGGAACAATAATTTTAAATTTGCCAAGTTGGCACCCGAGAACTGATCAATGGAAAATTCATGTCCATGTAATAAAATAAAACAGCTTTGATGAGAGAAAAAGCAACCAGTTCTCTAAGCCTCATGCAAGTAATTAATTTCTTTTATAAAATATCTCATATTCAAAACATCCCCGTAAAATTCCAGAATGTATGTTGAATTCTAATGAATGATTTTTTTTTTATATCCCAACCTTTGAAGGAATTGACTTCCCATCTACTCTCCCAGCTTTTTGAGAACCATATCATTATGTTCAAGCTTTGGTCATTGCGTGTGACACAAATGCTGATAATTCTCAATCCTATTCTTCCCAGTTGTGCTGGCCCTTAATGGTTTTAAGTGACACTGCAACATCTGTGAGTTTATTTAACACCTCCACTACTTTGAGAGGAGGGAATCTTTCTAATCTCCAATTTGTTTGAGCCTCATTGGCATTGTAGCTAGAGCCTTCAGTGAATAATAAAGCACAAGAAACTTATTTGCATTTCAATCAAGAATGTCCTCACAGTGCAGTAAAAATTTGGATCATATCCCTTCTGTCATAATCTTTTATTTCTTGAATACTTTGTAAAATGCCTCTAATGATATAAAAGTGACTAAATAGCTTGTCAACTCTTATTGGGCCGAACAATAAAATCCTATCATACAGATGACTTTGCCTGGTATTGTTAGTTAATTAGCTGGTGAAGGGTAAGTTGTCAGCTTGCTGCAAACGCAGCATTTCTTCTGTACAGTCACTTGGCACTGCCTCGTGAAGACATTGTCAGTTGAGGCCTTGTCAAAGGTGCATGCTAAAGTAAAAGTGACTTTGTAACTAGAATGGAAATACTTCAGACTGAAAGTAAACATTTTTGAAATAGACTATCTTTCAAAGTCTTCTTTATGAAGAAGTCTCAAGTTGTTGTCACATTTTGGACCTTAATCATCCTTGAAGCCCAAGTTGATGTGCAGAATCCTGTATTCTAAATGTTTCCTGCTGATGGTCTCCTAAGCTCACCGTCTAAAGTTTCCATGGCCAATAATAGAGAGCACTCAGCTGAGCAAGCATTAAACCACTCAGGATCATAATATAATCCACACTGAGCAAAGTCACAAGAATGATCTGCGAGATGAGGTATTCAATATGAATTCCCATCGAGTTGAGGAGACAAAAATTCTTCCTCGTAAAAATTATAGAACAACTCCTTATGAAAACAATTCAAGAAAAATAAAGCTCAATAATTATATCTGTTGTGGATATGCTCACTGGAATCACCTAAGATGCCTTGGGAAGATTCATATTCATATTCGTTTGAGACTTAGCCACAAGAACTGAGTGGACCTGCTCACACAAATCCTTCACCAGAGTTAATCCACACTACTTAGCCACCAGTTACATCTAAGTACATGATGGTCTCTTGTGAGAAATTCAGCTAGATGCAAAAGTACACATTACTGTTTGCTACAGAACTAACACAGCTGACTCAGTCCGTGTTTTACTCCCAGAAACAATCTTTTATACCTTGATATGTGGAGCTTACCTTGTGATTTTAGTTTATGCTTTTAAGTACCAACTGCCCCAACACTTCTTCCCAGCTTATTACTTTTTGGTTGTTAAATTTCTTATACAATTGTTTCAAGTAATTAAAAGAGGTTGACCCACAATCCCATCTCCCACAACCTCCACACATTTGACTTTATCAATGACTGATGACTTGGTTGTGTTTATTTGTTTGAGAAGGAAGCCTTTAGGTTCGTTTTGTTGTTGACCTGGAACATGTTGGATCTTTGAGTAACCAAAAGCCTTTTGCAGAGGATGAGTTGTGGCATTGATGTTGCTGTCGAATGTTTATTTCCGCTGAGGATCATTAACTTCCACAGTTTCTCAGTTTTCTGAAAGATCCTTTTGATTTTTGTGTGTGCAATGCCTGCACCAGCCAGTCTCTGTCAGAAGGTTGTAGTTTAATTTCTTTCAACCATGAATTTTTATTTTCAGATCTTTTAGTAACACCGTCTCCCTGGTGACAAGTTTGAAATAAACTGGATGCCGGTTAACTTGCATGAACTATCTGTTTTGGATGACTCACCTAAAATCATAGGATTGGTGGAGGTGCATCTGCTAATGGTGGTTTATTCTCATATAAAGATATCTGTGCTTAAAACTACATCCTGGTAATCTTGAATCTTTCCCAAAGATGTTTTCTGTCTGCTGTTCACCTTTTTGTGAAAGTAAGCTTCAGTAGATTGTGG
This sequence comes from Chiloscyllium plagiosum, assembly GCF_004010195.1. Lineage (NCBI taxonomy): Eukaryota > Metazoa > Chordata > Chondrichthyes > Orectolobiformes > Hemiscylliidae > Chiloscyllium > Chiloscyllium plagiosum. The sequence continues at coordinate 21,324,678 of NC_057711.1, read as the reverse complement.
TTCAAAGTTGGTTTTCAGCTTTTGCATTTTCCCTGGAAATATCTTAATTTCTAACACAAATACTTATATTGATGTCATGACGCTGGACATTGTGTATCTAATTTTAACTCCATATTTTTGCTTTGTTTGTTCATGGGATTTGAATATTGTTGACGAGGCTAGCACATATTGCACTTCCCAATTACCTGGACAGGCACTGGTGAGATGCCTTTTTGAACCATTGCTGTCATTGTGAGGGGGTAGATTCTCAGCACTGTCAGGAAGGATGCTCCAGGACTTTGACCCAGAGACAATGAATAATTTGGTTCCAAATTGGGATGGTGCATATCTTCGGAACATCAGAATACTCATAGGCCATTCAACATGTTGAAGTATTTCAATTAGATCATGCTTGATTATCTACCTCAATGTCATTTTCCCTCATGATCTCCATATCCCTAGAGGTCAGAAATCTCCAGAAATATATCGATCTTTGACTTTAACGTCCTCAATGATTGAGCATCCATAGCACTTGAGAGTGGAAAATTCCAAAGATTCACCACTCTTGGATTGAAGAAATTCCTCTTCACCTCAGTCTTAAGTGGTCTTTAACCTGAGCTGATTCCTCGTGGTTTTAAACTCACCAATCATGGGAAACATTGTGTTCACATCCACCGTGTTCTGCCCGGTAAGATTTTGGAGTGCTCAACGAAGTCCTCATTCTCATTCTCAAGGCTCATTCGTCAACACTCTAGGGAATTTTGATTCAGTCTCCTTAATCTATCATAAAAGAATTTTGCTTAATCAGGATAATCTGGTTAATCTCTGCTGCATTCCCTCGATCTCCTTCTTTAGGTGAGGATTTCACAACTGTACACAATACTCCAGGTGAAGTCTCAAAGGCTGTATAAAATTGCAGCAAGGTATCTTTACTCCTGTACTCTTAAATCCCAAATTACCATTTACCTTTCCAGTTGCTTGTTGCACCTGCATGCCAATGTTGTGACTTAAGGTCAAGGATAGAACATAGAACATAGAACAGTACAGCACAGAACAGGCTCTTTAGCCCACAATGTTGTGCCGACCATTGATCCTCATGTATGCACCCTCAAATTTCTGTGACCATATACATATCCAGCAGTCTCTTAAATGTCCCCACAATTTCCACAACTGCTGTTGGCAACGCATTCCATGCTCTCTCAACTCTCTGTGTAAAGAACTCGCCTCTGACATCCCCTCTATACTTTCCTCCAACCAGCTGAAAACTATGACCCCTCATGTTAGCCATTTCTGCCCTGGGAAATAGTCTCTGGCTATCGACTCTATCTATGCCTCTCATTATCTTGTATACCTCAATTAGGTCTCCTCTCCTACTCCTTTTCTCCAATGCAAAACATCCAAGCTCAGTCAACCTCTCTTCATAAGATAAGCCCTCCAGTCCAGGCAGCATCCTGGTAAACCCCCTCTGAAACCTCTCCAAAGCATCCACATCTTTCCTATAATAGGGCGACCAGAACTGGGCGCAGTATTTCAGGTGCGGTCTAACCAAAGTTTTATAGAGCTGCAACAAGATCTCACGACTCTTAAACTCAATCCCCCTGTTAATGAAAGCCAAAATACCATATGCTTTCTTAACAACCCTGTCCACTTGGGTGGCCATTTTAAGGGATCTATGTACCTGCACACCAAGATCCCTCCGTTCTTCCACACTGCCAAGAATCCTATCCTTCATCCTGTACTCAGCTTTCAAATTCAACCTTCCAAAATGCATCACCTCGCATTTATCCAGGTTGAACTCCATCTGCCACCTCTCAGCCCACCTCTGCATCCTGTCAATATCCTGCTGCAGCCTACAACAGCCCTCTATACAGTCAACAACATCTCCAACCTTTGAGTCGTCTGCAAACTTGCTGACCCATCCTTCAATCCCTTCATCCAAGTCATTAATAAAAATTACAAACAGTAGAGGCCCAAGGACAGAGCCCTGTGGAACACCACTCACCACTGACTTCCAGACAGAATATTTTCCTTCTAATACCACTCGCTGTCTTCTGTTGGCCAGCCAATTCTGTATCCAGACAGCTAAGTTCCCCTGTATCCCATTCCTCCTGACATTCTGAATGAGCCTACCATGGGGAACCTTATCAAATGCCTTGCTAAAGTCCATATACACCACATCCACAGCTCATGCTTCATCAACCTTTCTAGTCACACCCTCAAAGAACTTGATAAGGTTTGTGAGGCATGACCTGCCCCTCACAAAACCATGTTGACTGCATTAAATCAAGCCATGCTCTTCCAGATGGTCATAAATCCTATCCCTCAGAATCCTTTCTAACACCTTGCAGACAACAGATTTGAGACTTACTGGTCTGTAATTGCCGGGGATTTCCCTATTTCCTTTCTTGAAGAGAGGAATTACATTTGCCTCTCTCCAGTTCTCAGGTATGACTCCAGTGGAGAGTGAGGATGCAAAGATCTTCGCAAGTGGTGAAGCAATCGCATTTCTCTTTTCCCAAAGCAGCTGAGGACAAATGCCGATACTTGGGTCCATTTCAACATCCATATTTTCCAACCTCTAACCAATTAAGAGATATTCTAACTTCATGCTCTTTTTCTACTAAAGGGAATAAAGTTGTACTTATTCATATTATCTTCTAGCCATTTTGAAGTCTAGTTACTTAGCCTGCCTAGTCCCCTTGAAGCTTTCTTGAATTGTCTTTACAACACACATTTTCACCCCGTTGGCATGGAGGCGAACATGCTCATCATGGTGTTCCCATGCATATGTTGCCCTTGACTTCCTCAGTAGCAGAGGTTTTGCATTTTGCAAGGTGCTGTTGACAGAGCCTTGATGAGTTAATGCATTGCATCCTGCATATTATAGACATTGCTGCCACGTTGCTTCAGTGGTGAAGGGTGTGAATACAGAATGTGCTGGATGGGATGGCAATTCTATTTATTGCAGATGGTGTTGAGATTCAGGAGTGTTGTTGGATCTGCATCTATCCAGGAAAGTGTTCCATCACACTCCTGATTTGTATTTGTAGAGGCTTTGGGGAGAAAGGAGGTGAGTTACTCACTGTGAAATTCTTATAATCTGACCTACTCTTGTAATCACAGTAATTATATGGCTAGCACAGTTCTTTTTCTGGGAGTCGGTGAGGTCTTAAGATGCTGGAGATCAGAGTTGAGAGTGTGTTGCTGGAAATGCACGGCAGGTCATGCAGCATCCGATGAACAGGAAAATTGATGTTTGGGGTCGGAGCCCTTCATCAGGAATGAGTTCAGTTTCTGATCAAAGGTAACCCTCCGAATGCCAATATTGAAGGATTCAGTGATAGTAATGCCATTTAATGTCAAGTGGTGATGGTTAGACTTTCCTAAAGATTGTCATTGTCTAGCATTGTGTGACATGAAGGTTACCTGACATTTATGAGCCAAACCTGGCTGATGTAATTTTTTATCCATTGCTGGATATTGATGATGAAGAATTGATAATAATGCTTTATCATTTGGAAATATTATTGTTTGAATGAATACATTTATTTCTATCTTATTTCATTCTTAGAAATTTCCATTTGTATTTGTTCATCAAAGTTGAAGAACTTCTAAATGTTTCAGAGTTATGCTTTTGCTGAAGGAAAATATATTAAAGATTATTTGAATGCTTTAAGAGAAATACATTTTCCATTTTCATCATTTAAGATGAAGTTATGTCATTTTCCCATTCTTCCTAGTTGATTTAACAAACTTTTTAACTTTATGGGCAACTCATGTCCTTTTCGCTTTGTTTCTATGAGGTTTGTGTATTTTTTCAAAATGTTGCAGTTTTAACATTTTAAGATAAATTTTGATTTTCTAATGAAACATATTTTACTTCAAAATGGTGATTCTTAATAAACTCTTCATCTAGCTTCAACTTTTCACTCCAATATTTGCATTATACTGCTTTTTTTAATGCATAGGTAATATTTCTTTATTTTACCAGAGATTTTCCTGATTATTTTATATAATTCCAACAATACTTCTTTATTAAACAAAGGAAACAAAACTTTTGTTAGCTTCTTTGTCGAGAATCGTTCCTTGAATGGACTTATCTTAGGAATAGATATCAACTGCTTTATCCTGGATTGATTATTTTGATTTGGCTTTTGTGGGTTTGGTAAACCTCTCCAACGCCAGCATAAGCTTTATCAGTAATTTCCATGATTTGTAGCTGTTGCCAGACTTAGTACCGTATCATTCTGCAGTATTTTAAAATGCTTACTGCTACATTCACAGAGGCTGAGTGACTTTGTGGACTTTTAGATGCTTAATATTTAAAGACACACTCACGGTTATTTGGCTCAAACCTCTTCTTCTTTCTTCTCCTTCAATGCCTGTAACATTTGTAGAACTGGGCTGCATGGTGGCTCAGTGGTTAGCACTGCTGCCAAACAGCACCGGGGACCCTGGTTTGATTTCACCCTCAGGCGATTTTCTGTTTAGAGTTTGTACATTCTCCCAATGACTGCCTGGATTTCCTCGAAGTATTCTGGTTTCCCACATCCAAAGATGAGCAGGTTAGCGTGGATTGGCCATGCTAATTGCCCACTGTGTCCATCGATGTGCAGGCGAGGTGGAATTGTCATGGAAAGTGCCTTCTTCAGGCTTGTGCCTGAAACGTCGATTCTCCTGCTCCTCGGATGCTGCCTGGCCTGCTGTGTTTTTCCAGCACCACATTTTTCAACTCTGGTACTCCAGCATCTGCAGTCCTCACTTTCTCCGCCTCAATTACATCTGGGTACAAGATACCATCTTGGAGGTGTTATGGACTAGCCCAGACCACTCAAAACATTCTTGAGCAGGCAACCCAAACCATAACTTTGCTATTTGTTTCAGTAAGTGTACAGTGAAAATTATCTGAAGTAAGCTAGCAGGGTGGACTGCCAGATTTTACAACAGAAATTTATTCACAAAATTACATATGAAACACAAAGAACACAATAAAGAACCTCTACAGAACTCATCCTATCCAAACAAGACTTAATTTTGCTGTTCTGAATACACACAACAGTTCCAATAAGCAAACCCCATTAAAACACATGTAAAATTGGAGCAGATGCTTACTGTTTGAAGGTAGAAGGGCAGAGAGGGAGAGAGAGAGAGAGAGAGCCTGTTTTCATACACTCACTGATAAACTCCTAACTAGTTCTGGACTGAACTGCTCAAGTAGAGAGTTGACCACTCCCCTTTCATTATACAGGTCACTCCTAAAATGTGACCACTTTGGCGTGAAGTCTCATCTGTTTACATATGAACAAAAAGGCCTCTCAATACCCTTTAATCTCTGTACCAAACCAGTCTAATTGCAGCCTGGCCTGGTTTATCGCCCCTCTGAATAAAAAAACAAAGGAACAGCTTATAGAAAAAAGGAACCAGCTTTATGACATAAATCATTATAGATGTAAGATTCAATCAAACTGTTGTAAGCTACATAGACCGAGCATTAGAACAACAGCTATAATACATTGGTTAGCTTCTTCCAAGAACAGTCTTTATATCCTGGGTAGCGCTTGTCTCAACGTTTGTTAACACTGTCAAGAACAACTGCCTTTTACCACAAGTGAAATAATACTTTCACATGTTCAATTGGAGGATAAAGATACAATTTCCAAAAGTATTGCAGATTAAAACTATAATGCCTGTATTTTAAGAGAATGAAACTTTGCTGTGCAGCTTTGGTGTTGGAATTCTTTTGCTTGTTTGTTCAATGCAAGTTTCAGGAAGAAGGGCTTATGCCCGAAACGTCGATTCTCCTGTTCCTTGGATGCTGCCTGACCTGCTGCGCTTTTCCAGCAACACATTTTCAGCAATGCAAGTTTCAGTCTATTCATTTGAATGGCCCAATTCATTTGGACAACTGACAAGCAGGGGGATTTCACACAAGCGTATTGACACCTCAGTCACTAATGTAGAGTAGTGTGCTCATGGCTTTGCTGTAAGTGCTGCCATTTTGCAGGTGGCTGCCCTAAGCAGCTGTGACATTGGTTCGCTTCTTAGGCAATGCACCGCACAGAATCAAACATGATACATTCACTACCAAGCCATCTGTCATTGCAGCTGATAGTGCCAGCTGGATGGGAGAACTAATTCCCTCATTATTTTTTGTTTAATAAATAACTTTTAAAGAATTTAAAGGCATTATGCTGTCATGTTGAATAAAATCACATCCAGTTTGCATTCAAGAAAAGAATCTTTCAATAAGAATTTTGTTCATTTTAATCCAGGCTTTTGCCAAATGAGTGTTGTGCCCATTTATTTTTGTTTCGTATTTCTTCTTCTCACAATTGCATGTCTCTCATGAAATGAAACAGGAAAATTTGACGAATTTGATGTTTTAATTGAATGATAAATTATGAAGTCAAATCTCCTCGGGACCTCAAATGCTCCCCTAGACGTTCCCCCACACATAATCAAAGGTTCTGCCAAACATTTGGCAGCAGAACAGGAGGTGTGCCCAAGTAAAACCGTCCCCTCTGTCTCTGCCTAGGTAAACAGCTGCTGCCCTTGCCCAGTAGGGCCGTCTGTACATGTGGTTAGTTGTCAGCATATTAGAACAAAGGTTTCAAAATGCCTTGTTGTAGCCATATTTCAAAGATCTGCTCCCATCCCAGACTGCAAGAGCACCGATTCAGTCATTGATCAACATCATCTGAAATCACAGGAGTTATTTCTTTGAAGGAGTGTTCTTTATAACAGCAAAGATAAAAATATATACAGTTGAAGGAAATTAGTCATTTGTGGTATCATTAAAAGTGAAAATAGGCTTCCTTGTTGTGTTGACAGAATAATCATACCTTCTTGGCTTCAGCCCTCGTTATTATTTCTCCCACGCACCATTGCTGCTGGGACCAGCATTTCAGTCCCCAATCAAATCCAGCTTATATGGTGCCCTTGAAGCAGACTCATATGACACTGCACACTGCATGTACACATGGCTTTTGTAGAAATGTATTAAAAATGAAAGAACAAAAAATGTTTCAAGCTGTGGAGCTTGCTTTGTTTTCCATTTGTTCTGATTGTGTGTCAATCTAACATCGGGTTACAGATAATTGCAGTCGAGATCAAGTGGGATATACACATGAAGCAGGGTTACCTGATAAGGAACTAAATTGGATCAATGCACACAGACAAGATTCAGTTCCCTAGCAGAATAACTTGCAATTGTATTGTGTCTTTTAACCTCAAAACATTCAATGTACCACAGAGGGATATCATAAAATTTTTAAAAATCACAAAATTATATTGAAATTTATGAATGGCGATCATCAAAACCTTCACCAAATATGTATGTTTTAAAGGGTATATTACAAGAGGTGAGGGACAAAGAAAGACAGAAATGTGAAAAGGGAATATTCCACAATTTATGGCCTGGACAATTAAAGACATGACCATCAATAGTGGAATGGTTAAAATCACAGATGAGGCTGAGAGCAGATATAACGTGGAATTGGTGAGATCAGAGAAGATTTCAATGTTGGGGAGGGCTGAAGTCATACAGGGACTGAAAACAAGGAGAAAAATTTAAAATTGAGACTTTTGCATAACCAGAAGCAAAGGTCTGTCAACAAACACAAAGGGCAGGAGAGAATGAGCCTTGTTTCATGTTACAGCAGCAGAGTTTTGTTTGACCTGAAGTCTATAGTGTGAAAGATTGTGGGTGTGAGCCAGCAGGACAATGGAATAGTCAAGTTCAAAGTTACGAAAAGATACGGATGAGGCTTTCAGCAGCAGATAAATGCCATACAAGCTAATGGAACTTCAACAGTAAATGTTGAAGGATCGTTAGGTTCCATGCAAGCTGGTGACATCACAGACAAAAATATAAATTATTGGAAAAACTCAGTAGGTCTGGCTGCATCTGTGGAGAGAAATCAAAACTAACATTTCAGGTTGAGTGACCCTTCCTCAGAACTGTGATGATTTCACAGTTTTTGAATGGAGAAGATGCAGTCTAGCATGAGGTAGTGATGCAGGCAAGCATGTCACCTTTGGATTCTGACACCTTTGTACTTATACTTCACTAAATAATGGGCACAACTTACCCACTTTTGCAAATTAAGTGTCGGGGAATGGGCATTTTGGGTGGTGACTAATCCAACATCCCCACTGCAAGGATATCTCATGCAATCCTGCGTTAACCAGCTTCTGAAGAGCAGACAGGCAAAGTTTTGGTGAATTGCGGACCTCAAAACTGAGATTCTGTGTCACCAGAAGCTGCCAGACAATTAGAGGTCTTACAGTTCATTGGTAGAGTCATGCTCCTCAGTGGATCCAGCAATGGGAATGTAAGTGCTTTTGTCTTTGTGTTGTTTGGTAGTGGCCACAGGAAAACTGGGGTCATGTCAAAGGCAGGAATCTGGCTTTCAAAGGCCAGATATAAGCCCCGCTATTTGTTACTCCAATTCGCCCCAAATCGGGACTCCCAGCTCAGCAGGCAGGTTGCTGTCGTCAGTAAGCGAACCACCTCTCTTACTGTTGAGAAGGCTGGCAATTAGTGAAGTGGCAAGTTTAGGACCTTTCATGGTCTTTTGTTGATTGTTTAAGGGCCATACTGGTGATGAATTGAGAAAGTCCCCAATGCTTAGACCAACATTTCTGCTTTCTGTTGAAAATCCTGTGATTTCTGATTCCTAAAATAGCTGCTCAGGTCCTTTGAAAAATTAACTTCTAACATCTTTTGGAGAGAACATTCAGATCCCAAGAGCAATCTGAGTAAGACAAATATACCCCATCACTCCTCTAGATCTTTTGTCAATGATTTTAAATCTATGACCTCTTGTTCTTGACTCACTCCCCAGAGGGAATAACTTACTTTTTCCTCCATCAAACCTGTCATGTCTTGAGAAGCAAGTTAAGTGGCTCCTTAACCTTCTCTGTTCCAAGGAGAACAATTCTAACTTCTCCAACCTTTCATTATAACAAGTGTATATGATTTACAAGATGCACTGCAGCAACTTGTTAGGAGTCTTTTGATAACACCTTCCAAATCCACCAGCTCTTACACCTAGAAGATTAAGGGCGGGAGATACATGGAACAACATTACCTGTGACATTACCATTCAACGTGCGTATCATTCTGAAATCATTTTAGTGAGTGGAAATGATGATCAGTGCTAATGACACTGGGCTAATTCAACAGTCCAGACTAATGCTTCAGGAAAACACGTTCAAGAGTAAATTGTGTAAAATAATAAACAAAAGCAGGAATTGCTGGAAAAACTCAGCAGATCTAGCAGAATCTTTAAAGAGAAAGCAGAGCTAATATTTCAGGTCCAGTGGTACTTCCTTCGGACTGACAGAGTTAGGGAAAGGTTGGTAATTATGCAGAAGATGGAGTTGGAGCAGGGGGAGGAGGAGTGAACGATTAGTGATGATAGAACCCAAAGAGAGAGACAAACAGTGGTGCAAGCTGACCTTGACTCAGTTCTTTGTCTGTCCAACAGTTCTTCTCTCTTTCTGGGCTCTATCTCCACTTTTCATTTACTCCCTCCCCTCTCCCCAATCCATCTTCTGTATAATTCGCAACCTTTTCCAAACACCTATCAGTTCTGCATCTGAAATGTTAACTCGGCTTTCTGTCCACAGATGCTGCCAGACCTGCAGAATTTTTCCAACAATTTCTATTTTTGTTTTGAATTTCCAGCAACCACAGTTCTTTAGGTGTTTTTTGTTTGAACCAATAAATCTGGAATATGAAGATAATACCATCAATTGTTGTAAAACCAAAGTCGCAGGTAGATAAGATAGTGAAGAAGGCATTTGGTATGCTTTCCTTTATTGGTCAGAGTATTGAGTACAGGAGTTGGGAGGTCATGTTGCAGCTATACAGGACATTGGTTAAGCCACTGTTGGAATATTGTGTGCAATTCTGGTCTCCTTCCTATTGGAAAGATATTGTGAAACTTGACAGGGTTCAGAAAAGATTTACAAGGATATTGCCAGGGTTGGAGAATTTGAGGTTTAGGGAGAGGTTGAATAGTCTAGGGCTGTTTTCACTGGAGCATCAGAGGCTGAGGGGTGACCTTATAGAGGTTTATAAAATCATGAGGGGCATGGATAGGATAAATAGACAAAGTATTTTCCCTGGGGTGGGGGACTCCAGAACTAGAGGGCATAGGTTTAGGGTGAGAGGGGAAAGATATAAAAGAGACCTAAGGGGCAACTTTTTCATGCAGAGAGTGTCATGTGTATGACCAGAAGATGTGGTGGAGGCTAGTACATTTGCAAAATTTAAAAGGCATCTGTATGGGTATATGACTAGGAAGGGCTTGGAGGGATATGGGCCAGGTGCTGGCAGGCGGGCCTCAATTGGGTTGGGATATCGGGTCAGCATGAATCAGTTCGACCGAAGGGTTTGTTTCTGTGCTGTATGTCTCTATGACTCTACCTTGTTTACTAATGTCCAAGAGGAAAACAAAACAATCTGTCATCCTTACCTGATCCTGCCTAGATGTGACACCAGATCCACACTGACGTGCTTGTCTTATAACTGCCCTCCCAAAAGGCCCAGCAAGGTATTCAGTTTTTGGGTAATTACAGGTGGGCAATAATGCTGGTCTTTCAAGCAATCCCCACATCCCGTCAAAGAATTTAAAAAAATGAAAATTGTCTCAATTTCTTCAGTGTCACTGGGTGAAAAGCTTAGCAATGAACAGCCTGAACAGCACTATGAGAGCACCGGCACCATGTGAGCTGCAGCAGTTCAAGAAGAAAGCACACCACCTTCTCAAGGGTAATCAGCGATGGATGAGCAGTGAATGCTGCCCTTTCCAGCAATGCCTGCACTCCATGAACAAACAAAGAAAGTAAATGAAGCAGCTAATTTTTTAGCAATGTTTCATTAAACATCCCTATGTTCTTTGGAACACAATGATGCTTTTATGCCTTTTCTGACGTTCAACGCCCAGAATCAACCAAAACATTTCAGTTGAACTTAACCATTGATTTGGAAAGTTCTCAAATTATAGGTTTATTTCTTTTTAATATCCTATTCATATGTTTGTAAACCCATGTGTTCTTCTCTTAACCATCTTGTTAATTCTCCTAACACCTCTAAAGATGTATGAATCTGGACCCCAAGATATCACGGTTCAGCTCTACTTTTCAGAATTGTAACATTTAGAGTAAGTTGTCAGAGTCCCAGAGGACCATAAGGTTGCTCTTGAATTCGAGAGTGGGATATGAGAAATGGTGAATTGAACTTGAAGGTCACCCTGCCTCAGGTGAGGTGGAGGATGGATAGGCAATGAATACTGGACTTTCCAGCAACACTCATATTCCATGAACAAGATACCTGAAGTAATATATTCATAACAATGTAGTATTAAACATCTTCTGTACCCTTTGCAATGCAATTACAACTTCAGATCTTTCCTGAAGTTTAACACCCTGAGTCATCCAAAATGCTACCATTGTATCTTACCAGTGATTAGAAAATCCACAAATTATTGCCTAGGGTGAGAAGATGGGACCTTCATGGTGAACTCAGGAATTCAACCTATGCTATTGGCATCTTTCCACATTGTGAACCAGTCATCAGGCCACTGAGTTAACCAATTCCCTCATTTATAACATACTGTCTCCAAATTGGTATCCCAAAGCACACTTCTCTGTTTCTTCATTTCTCTGCTATATTAAATGGGCACTGAACAACTGTGATGAATGCCTCTGCTTTGTGAACTGATGCTTCTTTTCAGCAATCTAGAATGCACTCCATTCAGTGCAGGTGACTTTTCAAATTCCAATTTTTATGAACTTAGAGTCAAAGAGTCATAGAGATGTACAGCATGGAAACAAACACATTGGTCCAACATGCCCATACCGACCAGGTATCCTAAATTAATCTAGTCCCATTTGCCCATATTTGGCCCATTTCCCTCGAAACTCTTCTGATTTATATAACCAGCGAGATGCCTTTTAAATGTTGTAATTGTACCATCTTCAATCACTTCCACTGGCAGTTCATTCCATACACGCATCCCCCTCTACATGAAAACGTTGCCTCTTAGGTCTCTTTTAAATCTTTCCCTTCTCACCTAAAACCGATGCACATTAGTTTTGGACTCTGAGAAAAACCTCAACTACTCACCCTAGCCCCTCATGATTTTATAAACTTCTATAAAATCACCCCTCAGTCTCCAACACTTTAGGGAAAATAGCCCCAGCCTATTCAGCCTTTCCCTTTGGCTCAAACCCTCCAACTCTAGCAACATCTTTGTAAATCTTTTCTGAAACCTTTCAAGTTTCACAACATCTTTCCTCTGGCAGACCAGAACTGAATGCAGTATTCCAAAAGTGGTCGAACTAATGTCCTGTGCAGCCACAACATGACTTCCTAACTCTTGTACTCAATGCACTGACCAATAAAGGCAAGCCTACCTTCTGTTATTATCCTGCCAATAACTTTACTTCCTTCATTTAATCTAACTTCAACAATATCTGCTACATTCAAACAAAGATTTCATTTAATACTTTAGCCAATCCTCTGCCTCAGCATAATTATTTTCCTTTCAGTCAATTCCAACCTTTCCCTCAGCTAACTTCCAACATCATATATTCAGAAAATGTTTTCAAGTTCAATTTAATGTTGTTTGCTAATCTTGCCCATAATCTTTCTTTGCCTCCTGTATTAACTTTTTCTATTACCATCTGTAGATTACTTAATCTCCTGTGGTTGTTTACTGAATCTTTCTTCTGTCATTTGCCATGAGTATTTTATTTTAGCTTTATTTTAACTTTCATTTCTACATCATCCAAAGCACATTAATTTTGTCTGGTTGACTATTTCTCTTCAAAGGTACTTACCTTGTTCATAACTAAAACAATTAAGGCTTGAATGTTAGCCAATGCATTATTACAGCATTACCCTACGATCACTGTCAAAGCTGTCAAAGGTTGCATATCTCAAGATAGAATCACAAGAATATTAAATCTCTAAGGGAGCAACAATTTATACCACCTGCTACATAGTATTCTTGCAGGTCTACCCTGATGAGCACAAGATGTAAACCTCCAACAACATCACATTTTTAAAAGCTATTTTCAAATCTATTTGAGATGGACCCTCCTTAAATCACTGAAATTAGTTCTCCCGAGTTAAGCCTTTTTATCTTTGATTATTTTTTAATCTCCTTTCATGATAAATCTAAGCCACATTATATTGTAGTCACTCATAACTAGATGATCTAATATAGCAAATTCTACTTACCATACTTCAATTCCCAGGAGCAGATCCAAGACAGTTTCTTTTCTTGTTGAATTGAAGACATCTTGCTTCTACACAGATTAGAAATTCCTCTCTTGCCTCACTGCTAATACTTCTTTTTCAACAGTCTATACTGTATGAGGGTATTAACATAAGCATCTCTCTTACTGCTGTAATCTTGTGATATGCTTTTTAAATTCACCAACCAATTTTTCAATCTATCTCTTTCCCACTGTTTGTGGATGAAACTCTCAACAAAGTATGTTATTAATTTATATTTCCAATAATTTGCAGCATAAAAATAATCTAAAACAAAAGTTTTTTCCAATTCACTGCAGCCATTGTCAAATGACCAGTTCCACCAAATTCATGGCCATTTTATGAAGATACTCGTGTTAATTACATATGTGACTAGTTTGTCACCTAAATGAAAAATTACAACAATCCCACAGCATTTTTTTGAAAAACTTTCTTTAAAAATAGATTTTTACATGAATGCTGAACATTATAGCTCATAATGGTATACAAGAGAACAGAGATGAATTGGGGTCACCAAATTCATTAAATTCCCTATTTCTGATTTCTTTTGTGATGTGGTTTGATTTTTGGAATTGTTATTTCAAATTCATTCAATCGTTGAAGATTGGCATGTTTCACAATTGCACAATAATGATTCAATCAGGATATTTTAATGCTACTACAAACAATCTGATTGCTGGTGTCAAATAATTGTCATAAAATTAATTGAGAATTGGAAGGGGCATTGAGTATAAGTTTAGACAAGTTACGCTGCAGCTTTATAGAACTTTATTTCGGCAACACTTGGAATATTGTGTACTGTTCTGGTCACCACACCACCTGAAGAATGTGGATGCTTTGGAGAGGGTACAGAAAAGATTTAACAGGATGTTGTTTGATATGGAGGATTTTTGTGATAAAGAAAGGTTGGATGGGCTGGGTTTGTTTTCACTGGAATGCAGGAGGTTGAGGGGCAACCTGATAGAAGTTTATAAGATTGTGAACAGCATGGATAGAGTGTAAAGTGTGAGGGGACACAGGTGTGAAGGGGGTAATTTAAAAGAGATGTGCAAGGGAGGTTTTTCACACAAAGGGTAGTGACTGCCTGGAATGCATTGCCAGCAGAAGTGGTGCAAGCAGACACAATAGCAGCATTTCAGAAGCATCTAGGTGAATACGAGAATAGGAAGCAATACAGGGATACAGACCCTGGAAGTGAAGACAATTTTAGTATGGAAGGGCAAAATGTGTTGGCACAGGTTTGAAGGGCCAAAGGGCTGGTTCCTTGCTGTATTGTTCTTTATTAATAAACAATCCAGTGTGATAAGATCTCATTGTTCATTTTATAGATTGGTTTTATTATTTTGGCTCTATTTAGCCTAAATTGAGGCTGTTGCTACAGATGGAAATTGCCAATGTGTTGCATGCAGGTGACACATGACAGCTTTCATACAGCTGGATTAATGATGGTCATCCTACTATTGTAAATTGGAGGAAAAAATAAATTACACTGCTATTGCTAGTGAATACCATAGTCAACACTTTAATGTGCTGAATGCAAAATTCCAAGTAAGTCCAACATTTTCATGCACGTAAGTTAATAACATGAGAAGCAACAAAAAAAAGTGCTTCTTAGTTGCAGTTGTCAGTGAAATTATTCTTGATCTGTGTTTGAGAAATAGGTCAAAAATGGAACGTGCAGACATTCCTGATACCATGACACAATTAAAGACTGGTCACAGATAATTAGACTGCGCGATGCTGAGAATCGGTGACGCTGAAAAAAAATGCTAAAGTATATTTATGAAGAAAAATCATGTTTTATGTTGGTCCAATCATCCATCCATGGATGTTAACTTCTATTTTGTACAGGTATGCTTCTCAGTAAACATTGACAATGCTTGGAAATGAATCAGCTTTATTGACACCTTGCACTCAGCTGGTATGACAGGTCGGTGCAACATCGAGGGCCGAAGGGCCTGTTCTGTGCTGTTATGTTCTATGTTCAATCACAGCTCGTAGGATAATATTGGGGAGAAAAGGTCATGTTTCCACAGGTGGTGGGAGACCCTCAACTTATAGATTTCAAAGAAAATGGGAACAGTTTCTCAGGAAGGTCAACTCCAAATATGCTGGAGAAACTCAATAGGTCTTACAGTATGTAGTAAGTGGGAAATACAGAGTTAATAATTCAAATCCAGTGATACATGTTAATTCTATTTTTCTCTCTCTCTTTCTACAGATGCTGCCAAACCTGCTGGAGTTTCTCCAGCATACTCTGTGTTTGTTTCAGATTTTTCACATCCTCAATATTTTGCCTTTATTGCAAGAACTTCAATGACCACACATTGTGTCATCAGTGTGTGTATCCTGACAGGACATCTCACATCCATTAAATCAGCAACCTCTGCACAATCTACCAAAACTCATCACTCAACCAAAGCAGTCTCTGTTGGCATCAGGTTTAACATTCAAATAGTCATTTGGGGGGAGTTGAAGACCTTATGGTGTTATTACTGGACTGTTACTCCAGAGACCCAGATAGTGTTCTGGTGACCTGGGCTTGAATCCCAATATGGCAGATGATGAAATTTGAATTCAATAAAAAATAAATCTGAGGCTAAGAGTAGAACAATGACTACAAATCCATTAGGAAAAAGTGAGGACTGCAGATGCTGGAGATCAGAGATGAAAAATGTGTTGCTGGAAAAGCGCAGCAGGTCAGGCAGCATCCAAGGAGCAGGAGAATCGACGTTTCGGGCATAAGCCCTCCATTTCTATCTCAGGCGACCGACTCAACACAGACATTCACTCTAAACCGACCGACTCCCACAGCTACCTAGATTACACCTCCTCCCACCCTGCCCCCTGTAAAAACGCCATCCCATATTCCCAATTCCTTCGCCTCTGCCGCATCTGCTCCCAGGAGGACCAATTCCAATACCGAACAACCCAGATGGCCTCCTTCTTCAAAGACTACAATTTCCCCTCAGACCTGGTTGATGATGCTCTCCACCGCATCTCCTCCACTTCC
>NC_057711.1:21262608-21307948 GCF_004010195.1 Chiloscyllium plagiosum | reverse complement strand
CCCAACCCTCGGACTCAGCACCGCCTTCTTGACCTGCAATCTTCTTCCCGACCTCTCTGCGCCCACCCCTTCTCCGGCCTATCACCCTCACCTTAACTTCCTTCCACCTATCGCGTTCCCAACGCCCCTCCCCCAAGTCCCTCCTCCCTACCTTTTATCTTAGTCTGCTTAGCACACCCTCCTCATTCCTGAAGAAGGGCTTATGCCCGAAACGTCGATTCTCCTGGTCCTTGGATGCTGCCTGACCTGCTGCGCTTTTCCAGCAACACATTTTTCAGCTACAAATCCATTGTCAATTGCCAGAAAATCCCATCTGGTTTGCTAATGCTGTTTAGGGATGGAAACTGCCATCCTTACATGGTCGGGCCTATTTGTGACTTCAGACCCACACCAATGTAGTTGAATAGTAACTGCCCTCTGGGTAATTAGGGATGGACAGTAAATGCTGGCCAAGCCAGCAACACCCTGATCCCATGAATTAATTATTTTTTTAAAAATTCCACTGTTTCAATCTCATTGCTACATTGCACTGTTTCCAAATACCTCCAGCTTTCCAAAATGGCAGCATTACAACCACTACCCTCCATAAAAATCAACTAAAAGGAGTAAAATGGAAGTGGTCTGGGCAGTAGTTCCCCATGCTCTACCTTAACCCCATGGGAGAGATTTTGCTGTGATCCCAAAGGCTGTAATGGAGCTTACTACATCTGGCATCATCAAGTTTGGTAAAGCTGAAGGACATTTCCTGGCCTTTGTTCCTTCTCAAATCCCATCTCACCTTCATCCTGACTTTCAGTGCATACAAGTCACTCCCTCATTAAGGCCATTTAACAGCATAGGTCGCCTTGTGGATCACATTCGAAGTGGCTGGAAGTGTTGCTATTGCTACTTATCAATCGCTGATTTCCACCAGCAACAAATTTCATGGCTTTAGACTCGTGATGTAAAAATCATTGAATTTTAAGATTCAGAGTGGTCAAGACTGTTATCTTGTTTGTTTGTGATAGCTTTCATCGTAGGTCTCAGAACTTCCGAAGTTTATAGAATTCTTCAAAAAAAGCCAAGAGATCTACAGTGAAAATGTGTTCTTTAGATCAAATATAAAAGGTTACATACACTTAGGTGTATTTTAAAAGGCTGGCTCCTGCTGCAAAGGAACTGGAGACTGAAGTTAAAACCTTCATACACTGTAATTTCGAGGGACAGACGCAATGCGTCTTCAATATATGTTTTCCACTTGAATTCTTACATTCTGAATTTCAATGAATATAGTCCTAACTTGCTCAACTTTTACTCATAAGCTAACTACCTCAGCCGAGTGCTAATCCCTCCTTGCATTTGTTCCTTTATTAGGAATCACAACGAGAAGCTACAATGGGACAATTCAGTTTGATTTTATTGCAAATAGTAATAATGAAAACAGATTTGGAGATTTTTCATAGAAGTGTAGGAGGCCATTCAGTCCACTGACTCTGTGCCAGCTGATCACAGAGCAAAGCATGTTATATAATAATGAAAGGAGGAGGCAAGTAAAAGATGAAAGAAATCAGTAGTTAGGACAAATAATTGGCAATGAAAGATATTCACTCTCTACAACATTCTAAAGATCACAGTGTTAAGAAGGAAGTGATATACTACATATTTGAAAAGCTCTCATTCCTGATTTCATACTCGAATGGTCTAATATTAATTTTAGCATTATATCCCTCTTGTCAGTACTTCTCAGTGAGAGAAAATGTTTTTTTTTCTGCATCTTAGCCTGTCAAATCCTTTAATCATCTCAAACACCTCAATTTATCTCCAATAATCTTTAATCTTCTTTAATCTTCTATTCTCAAGGGAACACAAGCCTCATCTGTCTAACCTGTTTTCATTATTTAACCCTTCCAGTCTTCAATTTTTTTCTGCAGAAAAAAAAGTCTTCTCTAATCACGCTACACAAATATCCTTGGATAGTTTAATCACCATTCCACAATGTCTCACATTTCCATGATGTGCAAGAATGTAGGAGAAATATTGAGGAAAGCTATTGGAATAAATGCCATGTAGAGAGTCAATTGGAAGGTGGCATAAATGAAGGTCCTATTGAATCAGTGTAACAATGTTCACTGGGAGTGTAGAGTTACTCCACGAAACACGGTAACCTTATGGGCTGGATTTCATGTAGTAAGGATTATCTCACTCCCATCCAAAACGTCGATCAGCATTCCATCGACATGAAGTCTGGATGCTCCACTGTGATAATGCATTAGGGACAACCAATGTATTAGTAATGCACCACAAGAATCCAAAAGATAGGACTGCAGTTGTGCCAGTTTCCACATTTTCCAACAGCTTTGAGTTTTTCTCAGCTTGTCTGGATAAGAGCAGGGGCTGTGTGATGAATGAGCGAAATGACCATGGCACCGTGGTACAGAAAGCGATTCAAACGAGGAGATCTGAAAGGAATGTAGTGGTAGTAGGCACTAGCGTATTAGGGTGGTTGGCACTGCTTTGTATAGCAAAGAGAATGAGTCATTTGCCTGATGCTAGGTTTCAAGATGCCTGCTCAGGGCTGGAGTACAGCTTGCTAAAGATTGGGATGCTTCAGTTATAATGGGCCAAATTTACACAAATAATTTGGTAGAACTCAGGAAAGAGGTTCTGCATAGCCAGTCTGAGGAAACATGCACAAAATTACTAAACAGAACTTCAAATCTCTGGATTATTAAGTTCAGAGAGATGAATATGTGGCTGAAAGACTTATGTGGGAGGAGTGGGCTCCAGTTTGTGACCTAGATTGGGATCTGAATATTGAAGGGTATGTCCATTTAGGGAGGATGGGAAGCTAGGCAAGGGTGGAGGAGGAGAATTGAGACCTAACTTTGGGAAACCAGGATACACAGAGGCAGTTAGTCAAGGGGCTGTTCCTATTTCTTATGGCCTTATGGGTAGGGATGAGGAATGATGAAAGCAAGGAATCATTTCAGGGAGCTATGTACAGGACCCCAACAGTAACCACACGGTAGGGTCAATAATGAGGAAGGAATTATGGGAGCTTGTCAAAAGGGTTCGGTGATTATGTTGGGAGATTTTAACCTCCATGTCGACTGGAAAAATCAGATGAGAGAAAGTAGTCTAGCTGAGGAATTCATTGAATTTCTTCGACCGGTATGATATGACATCAACCAAATAGCAGGCTAAACTTGCTTTTGACCAATGAGATAAGACTGTTCTCAGAGTGAAAGCAATCCAGACAACAGTGTTCATACTTTCATTGAGAGAGATGTTTGGATCCAAGACTACTATTTTGAACTTAAATCAGGGCAATTACAAGGGCATGAAAGCAGAGCTAGCAGAAGTGAACTGGCAATTTATGTTAAAGGATAGATCAGTAGAGATATAATGGCAAACACTTAAGGGAATATTCCAGAAAGTGCGGAACAGATAAAAACAAGAAAAACTAAGGGATAGAACTGCCATTTGTGCTTGACTAAAATAGACAAAAATAGTATCAAAAGAAAAAACATAATTCTGTCAGGATAGGCGGCAGGTTAGAAGATTGGATACAATATAAACAAAGCAAAGGATTACTTAAAATTAATAATGAGGGAAAAACTGGAGTACAATGGAAATTTAGCCAAAAGCGTTAAAAACTGATAGGAAAATGTTTCTTTGTCTATTTAAAAAAGAAAAGAGATAATAAATTTAGTATTATACTTTTCCGAAATGAGCCTGGGAATGACAGATAAAGAGATGACAGATGAATTGAGCAGGAATGTTGCATCAATCTTCACTACTGAGGATACAAGTGACATCCTGGATGTAGCAATGAATCAGGAAATGAAAGGGAAAGTGAAACCACAGCAAATTACAATAAGTAAGTAACTGGAACTGAATAAATTGCTGGAACTGCAAGTTGACAAGTCCCTCGGCCGTGGTGGCTTTAACCCTTAGGTCTTAAGCAAAGTAGCTCGTGAAGTAGTTGATGTGTTGGTTTTATTTTATCAAAACACATTAGATTTTGGAAGGTTACTTCAGATTGGAAAATGGCTAATGAGGCTCCTTTATTCAAAAAACAGGAGGGAGGCAGAATACATGAAACAATAGACCAGTTAGCTTACATTTGTCACACAGAAAATTCTCGAAGCCATTATTAAAGACATTATAACAAGCACTTGGATAAGTTCAAGGTAAACAGGTAGAGCCAACATGGTTTTTTCAAAGGGGTATCATGTTTAACTAAGTTATCGGAGTTCTTTGAAAAAGTAACTTGGACTCTTAATAAATGGGTTCCAGTGGATATCTTGTACTGAGATTTTGAGAAGGCATTTGAATAGGTACCACATGAAAGGTTATTGAGGAAAATAAAATTTCATGGTTTGGGGGTAAAATATTGACATGGGGAGAAGATTTGCTGACCAATAGGAAACTGGGTAGGAAGAACAATACCTTTTTCAGACTGGCAGGATGTTATGAAGAGTGTGCCAAAAGAGTTGGTGATGGGGCCTCCAATCTTTACATTTATATGTATGATTTGGGTAAAGTGACCAAAGATATGAAAGCTAACATTGCTGATCACACAAAGATAGGTAGGAAAGTGAATTATAAGTACATAAGGAGTTTACAAAGGATACAGCTCTGTTAAGTGAGTGGGCAAATAGAGTACAATGTGGGAAAGTGTGAAATTTCCACTTTTGTAGAAAGAATACAAAAAATAAATTATTGAAGTGTTGAAAGGTTGTAGGATTCTGAGATGCAGAGTGCTCTTTCTGTCCTTGTGCTTGAATCACATAAGTTAAGTTACTTTATAATTCATGGGCTGAGGGCATCAGTTATTACCATTTCCTTAATGCCCAGAGGGCAGTTAAGAGTCAACCACATTGCATGTGGGTCTGGGTTCACAGGCCAGATTCCTTCCTTAAATGATACTAGTGAACCAGATGCGTTTTTCCCGACCAATTGACATGGGTTCATGGTCATCATTAAACTTTTATTCCCAGATTTTTTTTTCATTTAATTCAAATTCCACCATCTGCCATGGTGGGATATGAACCTGGGCCCTCAGAACATTCCCTAGTTCTCTAGATTCACCCAACGACTAGGCTGTTGCCTAGTTATAAACAAATAATCAAGAAAGCTAACAGCACGTTCTAGTTTATTGTGGGGGTTAGTTGGTATGTCATGCTTCAATTATCTAATTACTGTACTTACAGAAGATGTTAATATGTTTGAAGCAGTCCATTGACTAATACCTGGAATGAGTACATTATGAGGAACGGCTAGAAAGGCTAGGCTTGTATCCTCTGGATTTGGAAGGGTTGTAGGTGATTTAACTGAAACATGTAAGATCCTGAGGGAAGTTGACTGGTAGACATTGAAAGCATGCTTACTGTTGCGGAGAATCTAAGACTCAGGGTCATAATTTGAAAATAAGAGTTTTCCCAATTAAGACAGAGATGAGGATTTTGTCTTCTCTCAGTGGGTTGTGAACCTTTGAAATTGCCTTCCTCAAAAGGCATTTGATGCAGAATAAGCACAGGTGGATCAATTCTTGATTACTAAAGGGATGAAAGATTATTGGGTATAATCAGGAATGTAGTGTTGAAGTTAAAATCTGTTTAGAGAGGCTGGGCTGACAGGGTCGAAGGGGATTATGATCTTGAGAGGTGAGTGCCTGAAGGAGTTACCTCTCTCTTTGCCAACAGCATGTTGAGTTACAAGGCTGCCCAAATATTTTTGCCTTCTTTTGCAAACCAAAAAGGAAGTTGGCAGAGGAGGAAAGAGACCCTTAAATGGCAAATAAATGTTCACTTAAGGCCACAATAGGGCTAAGAGTAGCTGGGCTAGGGGTAGTGTCCATAACCCTGGACCGGGAGGCCTGGGTTCAAGTCGCACCTGCTACAGAGGTGTGTAATAACATCTCTCAATAGGTTGATCAGAAAAAAAATGTCACTGAGCAATTTGATGCCTTGCAGATCCCTAAACATGGTCCCACCACAGCATTTGACTGTTCTGTATAGCACAGTTGAAGCAGCAATAGTCAAGCTCTGTACACCACTACTTAAAAATCATGGAAATGTATAGTAAATTGCTCAGGTACTGGCAATTAACCTAGATTCAGAAGTCAGTGCACTTTGCAGGTTTATGCCAAATAAACATCTTTGGCAAAGAAGAAACACTCAGGATATTTTAACCTCTGGGCCAAAATGTGAAACCTTGACTTTGTTGCATGAAATGATGTCTGAAATCAATCTAAAATGTCCAGGGTTTCCAAACTGTGCAATTTCTTATATGCAAGGATATAAATGCAAGTCATCAGTTTTCCTTTAGCACAACAGAATTAATAGCGGTCATGTTTGCAAATATCATTTCTTCAAATTTCTTGATAGGATCATTCGTATCATCAAATGTGAGCCAGCAGAAATAATCCCTCGATGCTAAACTCCTCAGACAAATTAAAGGGATTGTACAAAGAATGTGAAAAAATATTTAAATTGGAGTGTGGAACAATTACAAAGACATTTGTTCAGGGACATGGATTAGAAAGGTTGAGAGGGATTTGGGCCCAGTGCAAACAAATGGGACTTACTCGGTTGAGAAAACCAGGTCAGCATGGACAAGTTGGGTCTGTTTCTGTATGATTCTATGAAGCTGTAGAGTGGCTCTATATATCAAAAATTATAAGCTGTATTCATTGAACCAAACAGCAGCTTGGCCAGTTTAATATCCAGTTTTTACTGATGTCTTGGAAGTGAATCACCAAGAAAAATCTTGGCTGGAATCAAAGGAAAGCAGGACTTTGGTCATGAAGTTGAATTGAATTCTCAATGAGTTGAATTGAATTGAATTTATTGTCACATGTACCGAGGCACAGTGAAAAGCTTTGTCTTGCAAGCAATACAGACAGATCACAGAGTTAAGTAGCATAGATAAATAAATAATATATAAACAGCGGCAAAAACAACAATACAGGTATAGGTGAATGTTAAGAGTTTGTGAGTTCATTCAGTATGCTAACAACAGCAGCAGGGTAGAAACTGTTTTGAAACCGGCTTGTGCATGTGTTCAGGCTTCTGTACCTTCTCCCCGATGGTAGAGGTTATAGAAAAGCATTGCCAGGGTGGGATGGCCCAGAGGTGCTCTCTGAATCGCTCCGCAAGTTGTTGAGAATACTGGCAGCCTTTCCTTGACAGTGGGTCTGGTAAATGGATTGTATAGATGGGAGGTTGGCTTTGTGATTGTCCGGGCCGAGTTCACCACTCTCTGTAACCGTCTCCGATCTTGAATGGTACAGTTGCTATACCAGATAGTGATATATTCAGACAGAATGCTCTTGATGGGACACCTATAAAAGTTGGCAAGGGTATTCACCGTCGCACCAAATTTCCTCAGGAAGAAGAGACATTGTTGGGCCTTTGTAACCAATGCATCCACATGAAGAGTCCAAGAAATCTTGTTGTTGATGACCACACCCAGGAACTTGACACTCTCCACTCATTCCACCTCAAGTCCCTGTTGCTGTGAGGCAGCAGTGCTAACCACTGAGTTACCATGCCGCCTCAAAGAGAGGTGATACCTCTCTGCCGAAATTCTGCTCAAAGCGAGTATAGAAAGCGTTGAGACGATCTGGGGGGGGGGGGAGGATGTGTCATTGTCTGCTATCTTGCATTGTCTCATCAAATGAGTTAAAATGTGGGCTTCAATCTTAGTCCTAAAATTATCTCCTGCTACGACGATTGAAACCAATGTTACCTTTGATTGAAACCTTTGTTTGAAATTGCCTTCATACTGATCACCATCTTGAAGGTTGAGAGGAAGCTGGGCTCTAATGAAGAAGTATAACTTGAGACAGTTCTTGACTTACTATTCAATTAGAATGGAATTACAGTGACCAAAAGCCTGGTCAGGTATTTGATCACTCTCTTCCTGCATGGCCATGCTTTCTGAAATAACATACCACATATAGATGTAAAAGTATATTTGATGTGACAGTAGAATGGAATAGACTTCACTAGGTTTATTTATGTCAATAACACAGCAGCATAAGTACTGCATGGTGCAGTGGCTGTCGACTAGAAAATTGTTATTGAAAAAGTTCAACTAAAATACCACTCAGAATACTTTCACCATCAATGATCCAAAAACATACAAGTGGTGAAAATGAAGGAAAATTGGTGAAACATATCAGGTCCACAGTCATCCACAGATGACAAGTTTTAGTATTGGACAGAACTTGAACAGTAGCCACTAATTTGTTGATAAGTCTTTTATCATTTTCAAGAGAGCTCTTGAACATTATATGCTCCTGCCTTAGAATCACTTGACTGTTACAAATATTGCAGTGCAGAAACATTTACGACATGGAAGGAAGTCAGCCATTTCTGCTTGTGTCACCTCTTTGCTCAATCCATCTAAGGTTAGTCCCATTGCCATGTGCCCATGCTTAATGACATCTGCTACCTGTCTATCTACTCTGCTAAACTCAAATGTCTTCCTGAAGTTGTTGTCAGTTCTCCTCATTGCCTTTGGTCTGAGTCAAAAATCAATGTGACTTGATAGGGAGGGAGTAAGGGAGAATTGCTGCACCAGAACAGTATTTTGGAGGAGGTATTGAACCAATTCTTTTATTTTCCTTTATTCATTTAAGGGACATAGACATCATTGGCAAGGCCAACAGTATGGTCTCTCTCTCAAAGCGGAAACTTAAGCAAACTGGAGCGAGTAGCAAATGCAACTAGGCTATGGGCTGAGCATTGGAAAATGGGACTTGTGTAGATTCAGTGTATTTTTGTCAGTGCAGGTTTGATGGGCTAAAAACTCTCTTCTGCACTGTATGACTCCGACTCCATATGACAATGGACACTAAAATGAGCATTCAATAAAGGGTGAATGCAAAAGCATTACATTGTTTTTCCATAATAAAGAAACTCTTTCTAATTCCCCTGTAACAGTTAATGTATGACAACCATGAGGCATGCCAGAATAGCTCTCTGACTAAGTTAGTCTCAATATAGTACACATGAATAACTAATGCAGTATGAAACAATTACAAGTGAGATAAAATTTGGAAAGTCAGCCATGACGCCTTTGTGCTCTCAAGTCTTATGTTGAAGGCAATGCAGTTCAGCAGTAAAGTTGTGAAGTAAAACTTTCCCTGTTTGCCTAAAACACTTGTGAATAGGCAAATTCTAGACACAGCATTATCAGTTGGACTTTATCAATGAAAAACTTTGCCTGTCGCGAAATCACATGTTTTGTACACACATTATTGGCATGGAGGTTTAATCATAAGCACATGGGAAAGCTAAGAGAGAACGTGGAAGCTACATACAGTTGTGGTTACAACATCGGAAATGGCATGTTGTTGAGAAAGTCTTGGTCATATTCTCGAAACTTTTAAAACAGATTTATGTCAGGTATCTTCATGAGACATCTTCAGCAAATTGGTGTTCAGTGCATAGAGCATACCCTTTATCTATTCATTCATTCACTTCTGCTATTAAATTTTTCAAAGATAACCATGCTGAAAATTGTGCAAAACCAAATGTGTAAAACTAGCTTCCTAAACCACCAGTTTGAAACAGAAAAAAAAAACTGAATATAAGAACAATCAGGATTTTCCAAAGACATTTACAGATAATAGTATATTTTAAAAATGTAGTCACTGTTATACTGTGGAGAAATGTAGCTACCAATTTGAGCATAGCAAATTTGCAACAATAGCAGTGTGAAAAATTACCAGATAATGTGTTTTATTGATTTTTTTTGAAAGAGCGATATTACTTTCTGATTAGTCCCACTTATCTCATAGATCAACTAGAGAGGGCACTTTGTAGCCCTAGGTTTTCAGTGCATTCTTAAGTCAAGACTCTCACTATTTCATTCCTGTGTTTTTGATACATCCTGGATTATGTACCAAACTTGCATACCTAAAAGAGCCTGTAGCTGTCACTTATTGACTCAAAAACAAGAGTGTTCACATTGACCTGATGCTGACACCTCATAGTTCTCAGCTCTACCATTGACCTTGGACAACCCTGAACATTTCTTTCCTTGAATGATTGGAAAAAGGCTTCGCTTGTATTTGTATAACTTTCTTGAAGATAGAAAAGAAAAGAAAACTGTTCAGAGTTCATTCACGGACAAAGAACAGGCAGCTACGAACCTTCAGAATCGCAGCAGAGGCAGCTCAGACAAAGTTCGCCTGATTAATTTCAGAAATGAAAGACTTGTCTGAAGGAGAGATTGAGCAGTTTAGTAGCATAAGAGTAGATCTAGTTGAGATATGTAAGAGGCTAAAGGTGATTGACAAAGTCAATATAGAGTGGATGTTTTCCTTTGTGGAGCAATCTAGAACAAATAGTTTTAGGTTAAAGGATGACACATTTAAAATGAAAAAGAAGATAAATTATTTCTCTCAAAGGGTTGTAAATCTGTGGAATTCACTACCTCAGACTGTGGTGGATGCCAGGACATTGAATAAATTTGAGGAGATAGACAAATTTTTGGATAGTACTTAGTTAAAGGGTTAGAGGAGCAGCCAAGAAAAAGGAGTTGAGGCCGAGATGAGATCAGCCATGATTGTATTAAATGGTGGAGAAGGATTGAGGGGCTGAATTATCTGTTCCTGCTCCTAATTCTTTTGTACTTGAGGATGCCCACTCCTTCTTCCAAGAACTCCAGCAGGTATCAGATTTAAAACAGAGATGACAAAGAATTAGTTCTGTCAAAGGATTGTGAATCCGTGGAATTCACTACTTTAGACTGCAGTA
Source organism: Chiloscyllium plagiosum (assembly GCF_004010195.1). Taxonomy (NCBI): domain Eukaryota; kingdom Metazoa; phylum Chordata; class Chondrichthyes; order Orectolobiformes; family Hemiscylliidae; genus Chiloscyllium; species Chiloscyllium plagiosum. Next base: position 21,297,194 of record NC_057711.1, on the reverse strand, counting down.
GACACTAGGACACTGAATACATTTAAGGAGGAGATTGGCAGATTTATGATCAGTAATGGGTTAACAGGGTTATGGGAAGCAGTCCGGAAAGTGGAGTTGAGAACGAGAGGAGATTAACAAATTTTATATTAAATTGTGAAGCAGATTTGGGTTCTTATGTTCTAAAACAAATTAGTGTTACTTTTCCTCCTGTATTGTTGTCAGGCATTATGCCAATGGTTTTGCATTTTGAGTTCAAAACAGATTACTCAAGGAAAAAGCATGGTCAAGTATCATCTTCAGATTGAGGCATCTTTCGAACTCTCTTTCTTGCATTTTAACACTGAATATTACTATGCATAGTAAACTGCAGTATAACATGCTTTAACTTTACCCTTCCTTTAACTTAACCCTGCCTGTGTTTTTATGGCCAGTGGGCAGCAACTCCCTGACATCATTGTAAATTTGTTCCAGGTTCCTAAATCCAGAATATAGTATCGACCTAACAACTGAAGATCTAAAGATCTAAATTGACTAAATTATGCATCCTATACAATAACTATAGCTCAACGTGACCTGAGTGCCCATGACATCAGTGCAAGCTCAACCAATTAGTTTGGTAAATCAGATCGTTCCTTCAGTAATGCATGAAGGCAACTAAATTAACTGATAAAAATCAGAAGCACTTTAAAATGTTTTAAGTGATTGCAGCATTTGATTACAGTATTAGCATTAGCTTCACAGACTCTGCAGGTACACAAATTCTCCAGGTCTGTCATTCTAATCCACTGAAACCACTCAGCGTACATATAGTCTTCCCTCTTCTTGCACTACTTCTCCACAAAGTGATTACTACACTAATGCGCAAATAGCCAGGCCAGCAGAAGTAGTTCTCAATTCCTTTCTGGCCCTTCGAATGTTTGACTTTACCAAGGGAATTTTTTTCCTTTTTTGTCTCTTATGCATGCCTCATCTCTCGAACATTCAACACATCATCCAAAGGAATCTCTCGCCCTGTATATGAAATTCTTCCAACAAATTATTTTGTAGCTGTATTTTCTGCCTATTCTAATTCCTCTGCTGCACTTGCAAAGAACATTTGAATGTTTCTCTCTGAAGGCAGTTCAGAAATAGAATGGTTGAAGATTCATGAACAGCGGTATCAAAAACAAAAATCAATCACACAATATAGAATAAACATTCTCAATAATGAGCTGGGCCTGGACGAGAAAGTTATTTGGTGAGTATGCAGTACCAAGTTCAGCCCTACATCCTTCTGCAGTGTCTTATCCTCCTGTTTTCTCTATTACAATAAGTCATCTGCAGTTGAAGTGGTTTACTTTACATAGCAATTATAAGGTCCAGAGACAGAAAAGACCACTTTGATTCATCGGACCAGCCCTTGAATTCAAAAACAGAATCCACAACAATAAAACTTTGCATTTATACAGCTTCTTTCAGCGAGAATCATGTCCTACGATATTTCACTGGAGAGTTGTCAAAACGAAACTGAGAGCCACCCTCAAAAGCAGATATATTTAGCAGGTGGCTGAAAGACCCCCAGATCAGATCTCCAGACATCGAAAGGCATGGTTGCCAATACAACGCTGCCCACTGTACATCAGATGGTAGATGTAAATTGTGAGACATGTACATTGTCCTCTGACTAAACTCTAAAGTTTTCTGCTTTTGGGATAGTGAGCAAGCATTTCCGACATGTTTCTGAAGATTGGGATTTTGACACCAACGTTGGTATGGGACAAAACCTGCTTTGTTTCTGCTCAGGGTAGCCAACAATTCAAAATGAGGGACATTCTTTCTCCATTTGTGACTAAGTGTGATACAGTTGTGGCATGTACTCACGAGTTTCTAGCTGTTTTCGGGATGGAGGAATCATAACTTCTTTAGAATCCTGGAGAAGCTGAAAAATAAAACAATGAAGCGTGACCAGTGACTAACTAGTAATGAGTGTTCAGTCAGACTTTTTATAGTTAATGTCCAGTTTGAAGGAAAATCTTTTGAAAAAATACAAACAGCAAATGTTAAAAATGCAACATAAATTGAATGAGCATTTGTGGAAGAATGGTGAACATTTTTAACGGGTACTTTTCAGCTGAGCTGTCATCTGTAAAATATTATTACAGCTGAGTAGGAATATAGGAACTCAAGGCCATTTATTACCTTGAATCTGCTCCACCAATCAACCAAATCGTGGTTGATCTGTGATCTGTCTCCATCCAATTGAGTTTGCCCTGTAGTTCTGAAAATATTTGGGAACATTCAACTGTCCATGTCAGATTTAAAATGAACCATTGAACCTGCATGAATTGGATGAGGATGTCAAATTCTATCAAACTCTCTTGTGGAAGTGTTTCCGTAATCCACATCTGAAATATCTGATTCGAAGTTTTAGGACTTTCCAATTAATGGAAGTAATTTCAATTGACCTTACTAATACGTTTGCCTTAAAATATTGAAAAAAATCCATTTAATAATCCTTGGAATTTCTTATTTCTAGGGGAATACAACGCCAATTTGATTTCACACCATTCCACAAGATTTTATCTTTGGAGTGCAGATAACAACTTGGTAAATTTCACTAAAAATGGTAAAATAAGAAGATTTCTTGACAAAAAAGTGAAACAGATGTTCCTGTTAAGTCAGGTAGAAGCCAAGGTTTAGTGCTTGGTACATTTGAATGTCTATTTAGATACAGATTTAAAATAATTGTCTTTGAATTTGGGCCTGAAAATGATGCATATTACAATTACCAAATCACATCTTTGTCATTTTTCTAAGCTGCTCAAACACAATGCACTAAAATTCTGACTAACAATTTAAAGGTGGGCTGTAAAAATAATAGTTCCTTGTCAGAGACTTGAAAACTGAAACACTACAGTAATGAATTTTGGAATGCTTCGTCAATTTTAAATCAACCTCTGTTTTACTAGCTTGCACTTCAGAACAATTTCAAAGAGTCATTACGCTAGCTACTTCTTTTTAACATGAATATGCCATTAAATCGTAATTTTTTTTAACACGTGAGTGGAGAACAACCAATTATTTTTAAACTGTCATCAGCATTTGAGTGTTTGAAGGCGACATATTAATGGGTTTCCATTGAATTTGGTCCTCCTATTTACAGTCTATATTAATCATTTGTATGGCGGGATAGAAAGTACCATAGCTAAATTGGAGATAACAGTAAGATAGGTGAGTAAGTAAGTTGAAATGAAGAAATCAGAAATTAACAAAAAATATACTTTAATCAAATTGGCCAATGTTTGACAGATGAAATTTAAGGGATAGGTGCTAAGTTATTCATTTTGATTGGAAGAAAAGAAAGGTAACTTATTGTCTAAATAAAGAGAAACTTCAGAGTCCTTTGGTGCAGAGAGATCTGAGTACCCTTGTACATAAATCACAGAAAACTGGAACACAGATACAACAGATAATAAGGAAGGAAAATTGAATTTTGGCATTTATTGCTAAAGGAATGGAGTATAAAAGTAAAGAAGCATTGCTGCAAATGTTCAGGGCACTAATGTCAGCATACCCAGAGCATTGTGTACAACTTTGGTCCCCTTACTTGAGAAGGGATGCAGCTATATTGGGGCACTTCAGAGAAGGTTCAATCGATTGATTCTAGAATTGAAAAAAAGAAGTACAACTAATCCTAAAGCACTATGCAGTATAGAACTATAAATTCTGGTGCATCTATAATTGTTAACCAGCACTTATCCTCACGCGTTCATCTCATGGCACTTTTGAGTGAGATGCCAGTGTAATAATGCTGCCAAACCACAGGGCTTTGTGCTGTGTAGTTTTGATCTATCCTGGGCTGTCACAGCTTGGATATTAGGAGACTTTCACTGAAACAGCAATACGTAAGAAAAGCAACACCGCGTTATTTTACATTTAATTTCCAAGAAATATTGAGAGGTACTCGGCTGAGGTGCCTCAATGCATTTGATTTGTTCTATCTTTATTCGTGATTAATGCAATCCTCTTTGTATTACTTCTTTTAAAAAAAGGATAAATTTATATCAGACTGGCCAGCTGTCAGAATGAGTCAGAGCAGCTGAATTTCCTGAAATTTCTGTCGCGTAATCTGTCCCTCTGAGCATAAAATACCCACAGGCTACCGCTAATCGAATGACAAATCAGGGAACAATATTACCAATCTCTTCTTGTTTGGTAGTAGACGTATTGCTTTTAACAAGGATCGTGCACTTTCACTGGATTTATATATTACCACATTCTGTCAAAATACCTCAAAAGAAACCATGTTCACACAATGAATCACTTTTGAACTGTGGGCCTTTGAGGTGAATCACATCTCTTCTGAAAGTATAAAGATGCACCACAAAGTGCAATATGTTGAATAGTCAGTTCATTCTTTTTTTCTGATTAAGGGAGTAATGTTGGCCAGAATGATGGGACCCTCCTCCTCTCTTTAAAGAGGCACTTTGACCTTTGAACAATAACCCAAATCAATTGAATGAACAGCTGAATGAGGATTGATCTGGTGCACCAGCTTACATTATTAATTCACTATTTGAGGTGGAGCTTGAATGCATGCCTGTGTTCTCAGAAGTGGTGATATGGTCAAATGAGCTAAGGTGAGGTAGTACGACACTATAATGATTGAGGGCAGTACTTTAGGTTCTGGATCTTATTTTGATGTTCTCTTATTCATATCTTCATTTGAGTTGAGTAGATTCCTTACAGTGTGGAAACAGGCACTTCGACCCAACAAGTCCACACCGACCGTCCGAAGAGCAACCCACCCAGACCCATTCCCCTATATTTACCCCTTTACCTAACACTACTGGCAATTTAGCATGGCCAATTCACCTAACCTGCACATCTTTGTGACTGTGGGAGGAAACCAGAGCACCCGGAGGAAACCCACAAAGACACGGGGAGAATGTGCAAACTCCACACAGACAGTTGCCTGAGGCGGGAATTGAACCCGGGTCTCTGGCGCTGTGAGGCAGCAGCACTAACCAATGTGCTACCATGCTGCCCATGAGAATTGAGACTTTGGAGCTGGAGGAATGCCATAGAAACTTTACAGTGCAGAAACAGGTCATTTGGCCCAACATGTCCACACCGACCCTCTGAAGAGTAAGCCACCCCCACGCATTCCCCTGTTACTCTAATGGACCTCGCCTGCACACTATGGGGCAATTTAACATAGCCAATTCACCCTAACGTGCACATCTTTGTAACTGTTGGAGGAAACTGAGCACATGGAGCAAACCCACGCTGACACAGTGGGGAGGATGTGCAAACTTCACAGTCGCCCAAGGCTGGAATCGAACCTAGGGCCCTGGCTCTGTGGGGAAGCAGTGCTAACCACTGAGCCACTGTGCTGCCCATTTTTTGAACATTTCCTGAATCTATCTTTATCTTCTTGACCATTTATAACCTATTTATACATCCAGTCTTCCTGTTAGCAAGCCAATATTCTATCTGTGTGATTTGCTACACCCTGCACATGAACATTTATTTTCTGCAATAACGTTTGATGTGGCATCTTATCAAATGCCTTCTCGAAATCGAATTTAAAGCATATAACTTCCTGAAAATTACAGTAAGTTAGAAGGATCAGGTTTAATTTTCATAAAACCATTTTTATTCTTCCTGATTACCTTGAACTTATTGAAGTGCCTTGCTTTAATATCTCTAGTAGTGAGTTTGAACATCTTCCCTATGACAGATTTCTATACTTATGCTGACAGCACGGAGATTCACCATGTCCTTCCCTTTCTCGATGTAATGCTTCCACTTCTGTGTTTTAGATTAGATTCCCTACAGTGTGGAAACAGGCCGTTCGGCCCAACCAGTCCACACCGACCCTCCCAAGAGTAACCCACCCAGACCCATTTCCATAATGCACCTAACACTATGGGCAATTTAGCATGACCAATTCATCTGACCTGCACATCTTTGGACTGTGGGAGGAAACTGGAGGAAACCCGCTCAGACACGGGGAGAATGTGCAAACTCCACACAGACAGTTGCTCGAGGCTGGAATCGAACCTGGGACCCTGGTGCTGTGAGGCAGCAATGCTAACCACTGAGCCACTGTGCCACCCTCTTTACATGCCTCTAATCTTTCACATTTAAAATTTAATATCTTTCACATCTAATATTTCACATCTTTCACAAGTCTGATTTTCAGTCCTGAATGAGAACAAATTACATCTAACAATGTTAATGAGTTTTGAGAAGATTTGTAGCTCAAGTTGAGGTTTTGGATGTACGTTTGCTCACTAAGCTGAAAGGTTCATTTCCAGATGTTTTGTGACCTAACTAGGTAACATCTTCAGTGGACCTCATGCGAAGCAATGCTGAAAATTCCTGTTTTTTATTTATATGTTTGGGTTTCTTTGGGTTGGTGATATCATTTCCAGTGGTGATGTTATTTCCGATGGGGAAGTCACTTCTGGTCCCTTTTCTCAGGGGGTGGTAGATGGGGTCTAAGTCGATGTGTTTGTTGATAGAGTTCTGGTTGGAATGCCATGCTTCTAGAAATTCTCTTGACCCTCTCTTACTAGTATCCTTATTGACTGGGACAATACATCCATCCTAGGACTAGCCAAACAAAAGACATGCACGAAAACTCCTCGAAGCATGGCATTCCAACCAACTAGCACCCCGAGAAAAGGAAAAGGAAGTAACTTCACCAGAGGAAATGACATCACTAACCCAAATAAACCCAAACATATAAATAAAAAGCAGGAATTTTCTGCATTGCTTCACATGAGGTCCACTGAAGATGTTACCTAGTAAGGTAACGAAACATCTGGAAATGAACCTTTTAGCTCAGCGAGCAAACCTACATCCAAAACCTAACAACGTTGGGAAGACTCAGTTTTCAATCTGTATCACAAACTCAATTGATTAGACCCTGGACACTGTCTAAAGTTATAACATACTGTTTGCAACCTTGGCATCCAATATGGTCTCAAGATCAGTTTTTTATTTTATATTCACTCCATTATCAAGGCTGACTACATCCAGCAATTGGCAACCTGGCAACCATATGTAAATAAATAATTAAAGGTGAACTGAGATTATCCAAAACTCAATTGACACGACCTCCCCCCCCCCACTCCACCCCCACAACCCTCTCTATGCCATAACTTGGTTGGTGTGAGAAGGCAGGCAGGAGTAGACACCCGTTTCTTTTCATCATGTTTATACAAATGCAGGAAGATCCGCTGGTACTATCTTTGGAGGGTGCCCTTTGCACAGATCGCAGAGGATAGGAATCACCTTTCCATTGGAACTTTACCCTCTCAACACCTCACCTCCTCTCTAAGTTGACCAAATACACCTTCTTTGTGTCCCTTAGTTACCTGGAGACTCAAAGGGACCTTTATTCCAGGACTGGTTGTACTGCGGAACTTTCTCATCATAGAACTGCTGGAGCTGCCTGCCATTCAGACTGGCTTGAGTGTGGAACATCACCCCACAGACATTTGAATTTGTCCTCTGTCAGCCCACCCACAGTGCATTATGGCTGTGCAATAAGCTTGTTCAGAGACTGTCAGCTGGTCATTTTATGTCCATTGCCCCTCAGTCACTAATACGTCCATTTATTTCATTCTTGTTTCCCAATTACTCAATGCCTTCACTCCAACATAGTTCTACAAGATCCCCCATTCCTACAGTCTTCTGTGAACTTCTTCAATTGCTCAATTGTTAATGCTTGTTCCGACAACTGTGCATGTATATGATATACAAGTTTCTTCCCAAACTCCTCAATGTCTCTCCACTATTAATGCATTCCTTCAAGTTGTTCTCTTTGCTAAGCTTTATTGATCATTTGCCCTAATATCTTCTTATGTGAATTAGATTCCAATCTTGAATTGTCATGCTCCAGTTGAATTCTTTAGACTATATGAAAACCAGTTTTTCTATTGTTCTTTGATAACTTAGATTATGTTGTCATACTCTTCACCCATTGATACCTAGGTAGACAATTGGGAATCTGGAAGAATACAGCAAGCCGGGCTACATCAGGAGGTGGAGAAATCAATGTTTCAGGTGTAACCCTTCTTCATTGATACCTTGGCATGTTCAAGCATTGTACCCAGAATAGCGAAAGAAAATGTTTTTTTTTAAAGTTCCTCATGTTCTGGTCAATCCTGTCTCTGCACAGAAACTTTACGCATCTTTAAGAAGAAGAAGAGCAGAAGGAATCAAACAACATTCAACTACAATAAATGAAAAATTAATGAATTCACAATACGTTTAAAATGTCCTGTGCATGCATTTACAGTGGTTATTGTTAAAAAAAAGCTAGTCCCTTTCTTTTCTAAAATCTGATCCATGGCTCAAGGATATTCTGTCTTTGTTTCTTTCAGAGGGGATGTAAGCCAGACAGGCTCTGATTAGTCTGGTTTGGTACAGAGGTGAAAAGGATTTTGAGAGGTTGTATGTTTATATGTAAACAGATGAGCATTCAGGACAAAGTGGTCATGTTTTAGAAATGACCTGTATAAAGAAAGGGGAGTGGTCAGCTCTCTAGCTGAGCTGAGCAGTTTAGTTCAGTCATGTACTGGTGAGGAGTTCAACAGTGAGCTGTGTGGAAACTGTCTCTCTCTCTCTCTTTCTACCCTTCAACTTCAACCTGTAAGCATGCATTCCATTTATACTGGGCTTTAAAGGGAGCTTGCTTATTGGGAGTGTTGTGTACATTCAGAACAGCATCCTTAACTCTAGTTTGGACAGACTGAGTTCTGGAGGGGTTCTTTATTCTGTTCTTTTTGTTTCATTGTGTAATTTTGTGATTTTTTTTGTCTGTTTTAAAATCTAGTAATCAATCTAGTTAATTTAATCTGGGCAAATTTCACTGTACACACTGAAACAAATTGCAAAGTTATGGTCTCAGCTGCCTGCTAAAGAATGTTTTGAGTGGTCTGGCTTAGTCCATAATATTATTGCTGCTGATCTAAAAGAAAGCATTGTTGAGGGATCTGTTGACATCAATGACAAGAAATGCATCTCTCTCAGCAAGCAATTGAGTATTACATAGTTTAACTGGGATTCCCAACTCCAAAGGCTTCAAGCTATTCATTCAACCAATCCAATTCTTACAGACAGACAACCAGGAAATGAAAAGCATGAATTCCCACATGACTTTCGAAACATTTTATCGAGTAAAATAAAGATTGGGACAAGTGGATGGGGTTAGGGTAGGAACAGAATTGTAACTTAAAAACTTCAAAATGGAATTATCTAAAAGTATTTGCTGTATTAAGCAACATACTGAAATCTTTTCAGGGCTAGATCCGGTGTTCAGAAATAATTGTTGCTCAGATTGCTGTTAAAAAGAGTGAAGGAATATTCAGACTGAGACAAATAAAAACAATTGCATCTCATTTCAAATGTTGTTTGAATTTTTAGGTGGTTTCAAAACACAATGAGAGCATGGAAAGTGGAGGTTCTCACTAGATCACTTCTTGTGATTGAAAGATAAAGTGATTTATTTAATCTGATACCAATCTTCACTCAGCTTGAAGAAAAAAGCTGTTACAAATTTCTGGAGAGAGATCAGTTGTGGGGCTGGTGGGTGCTGAGGTTAGATTACTTACAGTGTGGAAACAGGCCCTTCGGCCCAACAAGTCCAAACCGACGCTCCAAAGAGCAACCCACCCAGACCCATTCCCCTACACCTAACACTACGGCCAATTTAGCACGGCCAATTCGCCTAACCTGCACATCTTTGGACTGTAGGAGGAAACCGGAGCACCTGGAGGAAACCCACGCAGACACAGGAAGAATGTGCAAACTCCACACAGACAGTTGCCTGAGACAGGAATTGTAAGGCAGCAGTGCTAACCACTGTGCCACCATGCCGCAGTGCGGAGGAGAGATTGAGCCCAGTGTGGGGAGAGATCGAGCCCAGCATAGGGGAGAGATCGAGCCCAGTGTGAGGGAGAGATCAAGCCCTCGTGGGGTGTACAAGCTGTTGGGAACACCCAGCATGGAGCATCTGCAAGCCCACGGCTAAAGATGGACTGTAATGCCAAACTTTTTACTTTGTTTTTTTAAACTTTATGCTAAGATGACTTGTAATGTTAAACTTTTAACTTATTTCTTTACTTTTCTACCTTGTACCTAGGATTTTGTACCTGGGTAGCTTTGTATCTAAGATGGTGTCAGGAGTGGTGACATTGTACATTTTTCGTTATACTTCTGTATCCCTGTACTTGAGTACTCATAACAATAAAGTCTAATTCTAATTGTTTTACTGATTGCTGGATCTTGGGCAGTGTAGTGAGGAGGGCGGGAGACGAAGAGGCAGAGGGGAGGATGCATGGTGGAGTCTGTTGAAGCAGTGAGTCACAGTCTGTACTTCAAGATTTCTTGTTTCATCAGCTCTTTAGCTACGAGTTTGTGCTCACATCAGGGCAATAATGAAAGCGCATTCTGACAGTTGGTCATCAAAAGCCTTGCAAATTCTAAATCATTACACAGCATTAGCTCTTTGCAATAAGTTCAATAAAATGCACTCAGACATAGTTTGCAGTCATGTTTATGGGAGCTATAAACAATGTTTGGTCATTATATTCTTTGCATAAAACCTTCAGTTGTTCTCAACTGCCTGTGGATGTGTGAGCACCTGAGCCATTATTGTAGAGTGAAGGCAAAACCTTTTGAGGTACGTTTGAGCCTATAACCAGTGGAATTCAGATGAAGATGGAGTAACCTGAGTCAGGGTGGGTGTTGTGTTCATGTGTGTCTGCGTATGTGTGCATGTGTGTGTGTATAAGAGAGAGAAAGAAAGGACAGAGAGAGATCAGCCAGATCAAGTGGGGGTGACTGCTGTTCCTAACGTATACATTTGGATTATCAGGAAGGAGAAAGGGAGATATGGGTGGTGCAACAGTAATATTATAGAAATACTGAAACAGAGCCCTCCATCCAACTTGTCCATGCCAACTAGTTTTCCAAAGTAACCTAGTCCTATTTGCCTGTGTTTGGCCCATATCCATTGAAACCTTTCCCATTCATGTGCTTGTGCAAATGTCTTTACAATGTTGCAACTGCACCAGCCTCCACCAATTCCAGCTCATTCCATTTACACACCACCCTCTGACTGAAAAAGCTGCATCTCTTGTCCCTTTTAAATATTTTCCCTCTCACCTTAAACTGCTGCCCTCTAACTTTGGACTCTCCTACCCTGGAAAAAAAAAGGCTTTAGTTATTCACCCTATCCATGCCCCTTATGTTTTTATAAATATCTATAAAGTAACCCCTCAACCTCCTACTTATCAGGGAAAATGGTGTCAGCCTATCCCCTTTCCCTGAGGCAACCCAGAGGGCCATACTCATGTCTGGGAACACAGGTTCAAGCCACATCATAGTCACTGGTGGATTTTATACATAATTAATGTAGTTAATAAAATCTGCGATTCAAAGCTTGTCTTGTAACCTCTTTCACAATCACCATCTTTGGGTCACTGTTGATCAGAGATGGAATTGGATCAGTCACATTCATATTATAGCCACAAGAGCAGGTCAGAGGTTTGGAATTCTGAGGTGAGTAAATCACCTCCACCCTTCCCAACGTCTGGCCACTGTCTACAGGGAACAAGTCAGGAGTGTGATGGAGTACTCATCATTTTCTTTGATGACCACAGCTGCAACAACACTCAAATAACTCAACAGACTCCAAGGCAAAGCATCTCACTTGTCCATCACCCCATCTAATACCTTAGTGGGCGGCACGGTGGCACGGGTGGGCGGCACGGTGGCACAGTGGTTAGCACTGCTGCCTCACAGCGCCTGAGACCCGGGTTCAATTCCCACCTCAGCCGACTGACTGTGTGGAGTTTGCACGTTCTCCCCGTGTCTGCGTGGGTTTCCTCCGGGTGCTCGGGTTTCCTCCCACAGTCCAAAAGATGTGCAGGGTCAGGTGAATTGGCCATGCTAAATTGCCCGTAGTGTTAGGTAAGGAGTAAATGTAGGGGTATGGGTGGGTTTCGCTTCGGCGCGTCGGTGTGGACTTGTTGGGCCGAAGGGCCTGTTTCCACACTGTAATGTAATCTAATCTAAAACCTTCAATATTCACTTCTCTACCAATAATGCACAGTAACCATTGTGGGTCCTATCTATAAGATTCTTTGCAGCAAATTATCCAGCGTGCTTTGCCAGCTTCTTCCAAACCGCAACTATGCCACCTCGGAGGACAAGCGCAGCAAATGCATTGAAACACCATCTTCTGAAACTTCCTCTGAGTCATATTCCTTAGATACTACGAGAAAGAAAAAAAACTGCTCACTTAAATATTTTAAAAATTGCTTGTCCAGAAATTCAGGATATTGTAAGGAACTTGTTGCAGTAGAGCAATGGTTTCAATGATAGACATTCACAAGACTAAAGGTGTTGTTATATTAGGTGTTGTTATAGAGCAACTATTGGAGTTGGCAGGAAATAGTTAATCTGTGAAGGAAATTCATAGCTCAGAGTTCTCCAGATAGGAAAATGGATGAACTACTGGATTTAGCAGAATTAATACTGTCCAAATCCAAAGGAAGGACATCCAAAAGATGAAAAAGATCCACAGCTGAGAATAAAGGACAACATCAAAATTACATTCAGCACCTCCCAATCTTCCAATTCAGAAAAGAATGGATTCTGGATGAATTGTGACAACTCCTTACCACCTACATTTGTGAAGTCAGAGGCTAATGGGACAGTGTAAAATAAGTTATATACATGAACACCTTTATGATCGAGGCTGCAAGACTGCAGAGTTATTCATTCCTCTTCCTAGTCACAATATGAATGAAAAAGACATCTTCCAGTGACAAAGGTTTCCAATTAAATGCCTTATCTGTATCAGATTTTGAACAAGATCTACCAAACAGGCATCTTCAATGGAAATATTGGTTTAACATTAAAACAATAAAGATGTCATACTGATGAACATACAAAGTTATTAATACATGCGTACAACTATATATCCCTATAAATCTCCTCAAAACATATGTGCAAACACACTTATGCATGTTTCAGGAAAAAATCTCTGAAGATTCTCTGCAGAGATTGTTTATCAGAAAACAGTCTTGGTCAAATTACTCTTGAAGTTTTAAGGACAAAGCTGTCGTTATTCTAGAGTCTGATGCTCTGTCATGTGTGATCAAGGCACTAATCACATACAGTTGTCTCTGAAGACTTGCAGGCCGTGGTTGCTAAGAAATAGAAATTGGTTTCACCCTGAACTAAAGCAGATGATGTTCCTTTCAGAGATTGAAATTATCACCTGGGCAATTTGTTCATCGCAAGCGTTGCTCCAACCCAGCTGGTTTTCAGCAGAGTTTCCTTCAACTGAACCATACAAAATGAAAACCTCTACAAGAGAGTTATTGTCCACACACAGCCCCAGCAGGTCAAACAATAAAGCAAGCATTGTTAAAAAAAACTCCAGTGTCTACAGAGAACTTTTAATGGCCTCTCAAAAGAAACTACCCCATTAATGTCCACAAAACCTGCAACAAATCCCATTTCCTTAAATCCTACAAAATATAAACACTCCCAAAAAATGTTTTGTAAGTGTTAACTATGAGAATAAAAGCTCTTGGAAAGATGGCGCATAAGGTAAAGTCACCATAATCTTTCTACAGCTTTTTCCTGCTCTCTCATTAGACAATTAATGATTGGCGTTGGTTTACCCAGACTCATGCAACATGAGAGATTGAGATGCATGGCTCTTCATGGTAACCTTAGCTGGTGTTGGGAATTGAACCCAGGTTGTTGATATCACACTGCAATAAGAACCAGCAATCTATCCAACGGAGCGAAACAATCCCTACTTGCGTACAGTGATATTTTTGAAAGAGGTAATTCTAAAGTTGAATCCATCTCTACTGATGTTGGCAGTCTTTGGTGGAGATTCAGGCAGTCAAGGGAGAGTTCACAACAGAGAAAGACATGTTATTTCTGGTTCCTGATAGTCTTAGGTCAAGGTGACTTGCGCCTTTTGTTCTCATGCAATAAATGTCCCCTCATTATATGAGACACATTCTTCTTTTTATTAAGACTCACAAGTGGCTCATGCTCCAGCACTAATAAATAGAAATGTTCTTCAACTCAATATAGAATGTAGCATTTGTGGTTTAACTGTCGACCAATCACAAGCTGCCAGTGATTAGTAGCCTGGAGCGCAATATGAATTGACAATACTGCCAAGGGTTTGGAATCAAATGAAGACCAAATCAAAAAAGGAAGAAGGTTTTCTTTCTCCAAATGAAATGAATTAACCCATTAAGTCATTTTTTTTCTACAACAATTGTTGATATGGTTATCATTGTCAACTTACTCAGCCTAGTTTTTTTCTATTCATCCAGGTGATATGCTGGAATTTTAACACTTTCATCCGGAGTATTGGCCTGGACTTGTTAGTCTACTGACATTGCTTCAAATGCCACCATCTCCATTGGAAGAACAATGGAGATTTCAGTTCAAGATAACATCCAAAGAATCAACAATATGTGATTGCCCTGAAACTACTGAAAATTGAGATGCTTTGATTTCCTTTGAATTATCAAAAGGGTAAATTTCACAACAGAGAAAACATAATAGATGGAAATAATAAATGCCAGTACTGCTTTTATCAATATTTATATTCCAATAGTATTTAATCCAGTGCCTGTGAGGATTTAATAAGCAGCTCCACCTCAATCACATTAGCCAAGAAATATGTGAAACAGTAATTACAAACGCTACTGATTGCACGAATTATTATTTAGCAGATTTTAATTCCCAAGCAAATTGCTGATTGCATGTATTGCATTCTTTTACATAATTCTCTCAATACTGAATAAAATCTTCGAATAATCTAATAAATAATTGTGGACATATCTGCTTCATTTCTACTTTCCCCAAGGAAACTATTTCAGTGTTATTTTTAAAGCAATCTTTCCTTTTGCATTTGTTTCAATTGATAAATGTACAACACAAGAGGGAGAACTCTATTTGCACATAGCACATTTAGGATTGACAAACCATTTTCTGGCTGCTTTTCACTTCAATTTAAATGAAATTGCAAACTTGTATCTCTTGTGTGAACACTTTCAATATTATAGTATAACTCTAAGGAGAATCAATTCAGCTATTCCAGCCTTGCAACACACACTTGAAGTGAATCCAAGTACCACTAAATATTTTGGATGGAGGACACGCTATTGAGGATACAGAAATAAGATTTTAATTTTCATAAATGATGCAAACTGAGGAACAAAGAAGGTGTTTATAATTTGCAAGTGAATTTCAGTCTGTCTCGTGAGTGAGAAAAAGAATTGCATCCATGTGCACATTCTATTTATAACAAATGAATGGATTTATAATTGAATAAATTTAAAATTAATTTAAGATTTTGCTTTCTTTCAATGAGGATTATTCCATGCACACATTGCACCATAATGCTAGATATATTATGCTATGCAGGCCAGCCTCTTAAAGTAGCTGGCAGCCTCTCTTAGTAACAATGAGAATCAATTCCATAATCCTTCCTGATGTGTCTGCTAAACACAGGAATTGTGAGAAGATGAATGTGCAATCTGATTTCTTGTCAATGAACATTGCACATTGCAATTTTCAAAGAAGTGCACAAGAAACTGGGAATTTGCTTCGACAACATAGTTTTGGGTGAAGTAATCCATTCATCCCATAGGGTTCATCCACCCAGAAAGAAGGCTGCATGAGGGCTAAAAGAACTGCAGATGGAATATAATGTGATAATTGTGTAGTTACCCAATTTCATAGGCAGTGTAGAGTACTTCTTGAATGGCGAGAGATTGAAAATTTTAGAACAATGAGATTATGCAATAGAAACTTCCTCATTTCTTAAAGGACAGAGTGGATACATAAGTGATGCTGCTCCTCACTCTAGGGTATAGAACCAGAGATACAGTCTCAGGATAAAAAGTAAGTTGATGACTGAGATGAATAGGAAGCTCTTCACTTAGAGGTTAGTGAATCTTTTGAATTTTCTATTACTGAGGATGATAGAAATTCAGTCATTGAGTAAGTTCAAGACAAAAATTGATAGGTCTTTAGTTACACATCACCTCAAGGTATAAGGAGATTGTGTAGGAAAATGGCATTGAACTAGATAATCTGTCATGATTCAGAATGGCAGAGCAGGTTCAAGTAGCTAAATGGCTGACTATAATGTCATATATATATATATATATATATCTCAAATTATATTTATGCAATGCATAATATACAATAATATATTGCTCCCATGTTCCTATCATCCTTCCCTTCTAGCATTTGTTGTGCTGAGTTGTGGAAGTATCTTAAAGACGGTGTGACTTAAACTGTTATCAAACACTATACCTTGACATGTGATTTGATATTGTATTCCCATGACTTTGAACTAATTATACAGCCGCAACTGGTCAAAATCAGATTTGCATGTTTAGTTTCCCAGGTGACATTGTTGGTAGATAACTTCAAAACACGAATTCACTTTTTTTTAATCAATCCTCATGATACGATTCGTAAGTTCATGTTGAACAGAAAAGTGTGGCAGTGCTTATCCAGTTTCTTTTGAATCAACAATTGATAGAACATCAACTATACTTTCGGTCTGTTGCTGTGTCAATAAGTTTTCTTCATATGACTCATTTGGTTGTTTCACCAATCACCTTCAGACTGCATCCGCTGATTCTCCACTCCTCTGCCAATGGAAACAGTTTCCCTCCTCTGCCTGCTTTAGCTCAACCTGATATCAGTTTGACTACCTCCATTAAATTTCCTTTCAATCTGAGGGAGCAAAGTCCTGGCTTATTTTCAATCTGTGTTGGATATAACTTGAGAGATCATTTTGAAGGACCATTGGAAAAGTCAAACTCAAATGTAACAAAGGCTTCAGTGATTGTAGGGCATTGGGTGCAACAATGAGCAGCCTTCGTGATCAAATGTAAAGTCATTCTGGCAATCCATTTTTGTCTTATTAGAAATTGTGCTCATCTGATGCCTGGCAATTCATAGAGTCATAGAGTCATAGAGATGTACAGCATGGAAACAGACCCTTCGGTCCAACTCATCCATGCTGACCAACCTAATCTAGTCCCACCTGCCAGTAACTGGCCCATATCCCTCCAAACCCTTCCTATTCATATACCCATGCAGATGCTTTTTAAATGTTGCAATCCTACTAGCCTCCACCACTTCCACTGGCAGCTCATCCCAGACACACACCACCCTCTGCATGAAAAAGTTGGCCCTTAGATCTCTTTTATATCTTTCCCCTCTCACCCTAAACAAATGCCCTCTAGTTCTGGACTCCCCCATCCCAGGGAAAAGACTTTGTCTATTTATCCTATCCATGCCCCTCATGATTTTATAGACCTCTATAAGGTCACCTCTCAGCCTCCAATGCTCCAGCGAAAACAGCCCCAGCCTATTCAACCTCTCCCAATAGCTCAAATCCTCGAACCCTGGCAACAGCCTTGTAAATCTTTTCTAACCCTTTCACATTTCACAGCATCCTTCTGATAGGAATGAGACCAGAATTGCACGCAATATTCCAAAAATGGCCAAAGCAATATCCTGTATACTGCAACATGGCCTCCCAACTCCAATACTCAATACTCTGACCAACAAAGGAAAGCATACCAAACGCCTTCTTCACTATCCTATCTACCTGCGACTCTACTTTCAAGAAGCTATGAACCTGCACTCCAACGTCTCTTTGTTCAGCAACACTCCCTAGGACCTTATCATTAAGTGTATAAGTCCTGCTAAGATTTGCTTTCCCAAAATACAGCACCTCGCATTTATCTAAATTAAACTCCATCTGCCCCTCCTCAGCCCTTGGCCCATCTGATCAAGATCCCGTTGTAATCTGAGGTAACCTTCTTTGCTGTCCACGACGCCTCCAATTTTGGTGTCGGCTGCAAACTTACTAACTATATCTTTTACGCTCACATCCAAATCATTTATATGAATGATGAAGAGTAGTCGACCCAGCAGCAACTGTGACAATAATAGTTACTTGTGTTGCTCTTGGATCATTAAAGAGGTTAAAAGCGATCTATTCTACTACTATTGCTTTGCGTCCGAGAAAAGCTGGGGCAAAAGGTAACAGTCAGGAAAACAAAAATCAATTAGAAGAGTGCACAGATAGAATAACAAAAGATCAAGTTACATGAAAATGTAAATAAGGATGAAAAATGGAAATGAACATACTTCAGACAAAAAAGAATGACAACATGAGCAAAGCAAAATCAGAGCTAAAGTCAACAGCATAAATGGATCAGAGATTCACAAAACTCTATATGCTATACATTTAAATAATAGTGAAAACAGAGTGAATCAAAAACCTTAGCATATGTAAAATTCACTAATGGCAAATTCATTTTGTTGAATACATCATGTTATCATTTATCACTTTGAAGTATTCTAGATTTGAACTTAATTAGATCTGAAATTATTGTGCTGGGGAATACACAATAATTTTACAATTATGTAAGCTCAACTTTGACTTTTGTGAAGAACAAGGTTTCGCCATTTTCTGGACAATATCTCTCTTCATGTAATGGTGCTTTTGGGTTGCTATTTCTTTGATTCTTGATTTGTTCTTCAGTGACATAGATAGTGAGTTTGCATTCAGCAAACCATTGCAAAATGATTAATTACATGTTGACAAGTTCACTAACTTTTCTTTCCTGGCTGGTATTTCTATTAGAGAATTAAATGATGCATATTCAACATTCATGATCATGACATTTATTATGCTTTGTCAAGATAGGAGAGAATATCAAATTTATTTTGAAATCAGAATACAAATTAAAGGAACACATTGGAGAAATTGAAGCCTAGTAACTAGAGGCTACCATATCTTGACAAGTATATCAACTAGTTTTGTAGTTTTAGCATTCTGTTTAGTTTGCTTTGCATGTTGTTAATCATATAGCTTTTCAAATTTTAAGTTGTGTCTTCTTTTATACTAACTCAGTCTTTATTGGTTCTCATGTAATCATTTTTCATTCTAATTTATTATCTACTTTCTTTCACCTAGAGTTCCAAATTCAAATATTTCACCTTTCATGCCTTCACCAAAAATTTCTTATTAACACTTGGAGGTGCCAACTTCCAGTGCACTTACGGGCAGACTGAGTTCTGTACAAAGGCAGACACTTGGTGATTAACCTCAGCGAAGTGCCATGGTAGCTTTCTTCGGGTAGAGTGAAGATGCAAGCACATAGTCTCCCTCAACAGGGATCAAACCCCATGCTATTGGTGATAACCTGACACACACACACTAGCTATCCAGCAAATGGAGCTAACTGTCAACATTTCTGCATAGACTACATGGATTATTACAACATGTTGTTGGAAACTAATATATGCCTTTTATTTCTATGTATTTTCTAATCAACCTGTTCAGAGATGTTATGACACACCTTTGAAACAGATGGAACTTGAACCCAGGCTTTCTGGTTCAGGGGTAGGGACACCATCACTGCATCACAAGAGCCTTTTGCCTTTTATTTCAATCATGTAAAATATTCTTTTCATTGGTTTAATAATCAATTCCGTTATCATAAGATTTCAGCCACAAATTCATTTTGGAATATACCTTGTAAATTACCTTCTGATGTGGTTGTATCTGTGAACCTTCACATTGCACTCATGTATTACTCTTGCTCGGAATGCCAATAACTTTGATAAGCATGGCTTATCTTTCAGGAACATGCTTATTGCCTTTGGCATTGTTAATTGTTAATAAACTGTGAATGTTATTTCTACTTTCACTTCTTTAGTATTCCCTGATGTTTCCAAAGAATATGCAAAACAAAACTGATTTAAATGTTAAGGGAATCAATCCATTTGTGCTGAAATTACTTCTATATAACAGATTAAGAAAAAGGATTTCTATCCAAGAAAGTCTTATTGTATTCCAGAAAGACAGGTGCTGAAGTATAGACTGGTGCCAATTGTTTTGCATTTCTATATATATTTACAGTGTAACATATTACAAGTAAAAGAACAATCACAGTTCCAGTGTTCATCTACTTATTGGGATTCAAGCAAGTCCCCAGTTAATGGGGTGGCACAGTGGGTCAGTGGTCAGCACTAGGGACCTGGGTTCGATTCCACACTCGGGTGACTGTAGAGTTTGCATGTTTTCCTCATATCTGCATGGGTTTCCTGGTTCTCTGATTTCCTCCCACAGTTCAAGAATGTGCAAGTTAGGTGGATTGGCCTAGCCAAATTGTCCATAATGTTCAGAGATACGTAGGTAAGATGTGTTAGCCATTGGAAATGCAGGGTTGCGGTGATAGGGAAAAGGGGATGGGTCTGAGTGGGATACTCCTTGGAGAGTCGATATGGATTTGTTGGGCCGAATGGCTCATTTCCATACTGTATGGATTCTAATGTCTATCACAAATGATATCCAATTAACAGTTTCTCATCTTTCTCCTCAATCTAAAAATGTGAGTAAATACACGCTCTGATAAATTTCAAAACACATTAAATTACAAAACCCCATGTTCTGTAACATTGTAAGACATCTATCATGTCCATCTATCCAAATAATACCTTTGTGCTTCTGGAAAAGAAAATTGATCAAACCATTTGCACTCACCCTTTCAATTTCCAAACTTTCCTTTCTATCCAGCCAGGTGTGGATTGACGTAGTTGAGGAAGTGAATAGCGGGATTGTTGTCCCAAAAACTTGGAGATGATGCCCCATGAGTTCAATTACCTCAGAAAGGCACAATAATGAGTGGCGTATCACTTTCAGGTCCAAAATGCCCAGCACACTGCCTTTCCCAGATTCTCCCTCCACAATATACCTTATAGCTTCATGGGCATCCTTCTTCAAGTACTTCTTTGCATTCACACATGAATACACAACACTCATTCTTGTCTTCAAGCTACCTCATTCCCAAGTCTTTCACTCAGCTTTTCCAAATATTGCCTCTCTCTTTTTATGATTTGTTCCTCATTCTCACAACTCTTTGCTTTCTCTCCTTGAGAACACAGGTCAGAACGGCAGCAACTGGCTGAGAATCAGAAAAGAGCTGAGGATCAGGTTAGAAGTTGGCTTCCATTGAGACTCACCTTGATAACCAGTGGTAATGAACAGCGTCTAAATCTGCTGAGAGAGACATTTCGTTCTAGGTGGCTGCAGATGTGAGGAAGCAGCTGCTTTAAAAACATAAGCCTCTTCAAGCACTGGTACTCAGACAAGTCAAGGGGAATGATTGTTTTCTTGTAAACCCAACACTGGGGCATCATGCCTCTTCAGTGCCAGATCTCTGCGTACGTTCTCTCATTCATGTGGAGAAGGCTGTTGGTGCTCTTGGAGCTGCTTATTGGAGAGACAACGTACAGCTGTGTCAGCTCCTTACATGTGGCGAGTTACCACAAATCCAGGTGAAGTGAAGTACAGGAGTGGTGAACTACTCCTGAGACGTTAGCACTCATCCGTCAAGCAGTGAAAGCATTCACTGAGAAGAAGTGATTTGATCAGCAGCCGAATGCTTGGGAATGTCGGCAGCTCTTCAGTCGCCTTCCTGTTGAAAGCCTTCCTGGCCGGTCAGTTTCAGTGAAGAACTCCACCAAACGTACGCTCACCACGGTGTTCCTGGCAAGTTGTTGGAAAATTGGTGAGTTGGCTTTTAAAGTCAGAATGGTTGCCTGGAATAGCAGTTGGTGGCTTGTTATAAATGATATCTCATGACTTGAGAGGTCCAAGCAGATTCCTCACTCAAACTGCCCATAAGTAAGCAGGATGATGTCAAGTTCCTTCCTCAATGTCTTTTGAAATCTTTAACTACTTTTTACATTTACAGTCATCTTCGCTTGTAGTTAAAATTCTGCCTCATGTCTTTGCTATTTTGAAGACCTTGGCTTCAAACAAAAATAAAAGGAGTCTTTCTTCCTAATTTGAAGTTTGCAGTCACAGAGAAGTCACTGTCATGATTCTCTGAGGGCTCTCCAGTGATGCTTGACAGAAACATATAACGTTTCACGTGTAACATGTACATGTAATGTACAACAATGTAACATGTGTTTTTGTCCACAGATGATCAAATGTTAAACTAACCTGATTGACTTGTAATCAAATGCTTCTGGATAGTCAATGACTAGGATGTTTTTTTCAAATAAATGGAATATTTCTCCGGGTAGTAGTTGCCTTAGAACCACAAAAGAGAGGGATGGTGCCTCTCTGTAAAAATCTACTGGAGAGAAATGAAGGCTATTTGATAGCACAGCTGTGCCTGTCAGTGCCAACATCTGCCATCAGTTGCATATAGACCGGGAATCATGCTGTTTGACTGCTACTTTGTACCTTTAGCTATGAAGGTCACTGCAGCTCAGATTATTACTGCCACTGGTTACTCCCATTACAAATCCTTGGGAAGGATTATACAGGCAAATCACAGCCCAACATACAAACTGCCTCAGGAATTCACAGATGTGCTACTAATGAAGGTTTTCAAAATAGCGACCATTTCTCAAGAAGGTGTGGGGCTTCATATAGCAACACGATGGCTGTGCCTTTTCCAGTACTGAATCCAAATGCTCTGCCTACACAGGAACGGAAAGGCAATCCATTCTATGAGATAATTTTGTATTAGAAACATCATAACCCATGCTCATACTTAGTACACAGTGCCAGCATGTGACTAATTTGTTGTTTCCCAAATGACTGTTACTGGAGAGCTGACAGATAAAAGTGGATAAAATCCAAATTTAACAGAGAGCATTGGAGACTCAGTCTTCAACATGAAATCTTTAGATTTCAAATATGCTCCCAGGGTCTTTTCACATGTAAATCAAAGATTCATTACAGATTAAATATAAAAAGAACAAAGCACAAAGAAAATTTATAGCCCAGGAACAGGCCCTTCGGCCCTCCAAGCCTGAGTCGATCCAAATCCACTGATAAAACTGTCACCCAATTGCTAAGCATCTGTATCCTTCTGCTCCCCGCCTACTCATGCATCTGTCTAGACACATCTTAAATGAATCTACCGTGCCTGCCTCTACTACCTCTGCTGGCAATACATTCCAGGCACCTACATCCCTCTGTGTAAAGTACTTGCTGCGTGTATCCCCCTTAAGCTTTTCAGCTCTCACTTTGAAAGTGTGACCTCTCATTATTGAATCCTTCACCCTGGGAAAAAGCGTATCTCTATCCACCCTGTCTATACCCTTCATGATTTTGTAAACCTCAATCAGGTACCCCCTCAATCTCCTCTTTTCTAATGACAAAAACTTAACCTACTCAACCTCTCTACATAGCTAGCACCTTTCATACCAGGCAACATCCTCATAAATCCTCTCTGCACCCTCTCCAAAGCATCCACATCCTTTTGGTAATGTGGTGACCAGAACTGTACACGGTATTCTAAATGCCAAACCAATGTCGTGTACAATTTTAACATGACCTGCCAGCTCTAATACTCAGTACCCCATCTGATGAAGGCAAGCATACCATTTGCCTTCTTGACCACTCTATCCACCTGTGCAGCAACCTTCAGGGGACAATGGACCTGAACTCCCAGATCTCTCTGCTCATCAACTTTTCCCAAGGCTCTTCGTTTAATGTATAATTTGTTCTAAAATTAGACTTTCAAAAATGCATCATGTCACATTTGCCTGGATTGAACTCCATCTGCCACTTCTCCGCCCAACTCTCCAGTCTATCTATATTCTTCTGTATTCTTGATAGTCCCCGATGCTTTCTGCTACTCCACCAATCTCAGTGCCATCTGCAAACCTGCGGTTCATACCAACAGTGCCCTCTTCCAGATCATTAATGTATATCACAACCAATAGTGGCCCAACATCGACCCCTGTGGAACACCACTGGTCACCTTTCTCCATTTTGAGAAACTCCCTTCAACTACTACTCTCTGTCTCCTGTTGCTCAACCAGTTCTTTACCCATCTAGCTGGAACACCCTGCACACCATGTGACTTCACTTTCTCCATTAGTTTACCATGGGAAACCTTATCAAATACCTTACTAAAGTCCATGTATGTGACATCTACAGCCCTTCCTTCATCTATCAACTTGGTCACTTCCTCAAAGAACTCTATTAAGTTGGTAAGGCATGATTTTCCCCACATAAAACCATGTTGCCTATCACTGAGAAACCCATTCTTTTCCAAATATAAATAGATTTCATCCCTCATTACCTTCTCCAGCAACTTCCCCACCACTGACATCAGGCTCACTGGTCTGTAGTTACCCGGAATTTCCCTACTACCCTTCTTGTACAGGGGGACATCATGAGCAACCCACCAGTCCTCCGGCACCTCACCTGTGTTTAAAAATGCTCTCTGTCAGGGCCCCAGCTATTTCCTCTCTCACCTCCCTCGGTAACCGAGGATAGATCCCATCCAGTCCTGGGGATTTTTACATCTTAATAACCTCTAGCCTACCCAACACATCTTCCCTACTTATGTCAACGTGATCCAGAATAATCAAACTTCTATCTCTAATTTCAACATTCATCATGTCCCTGTCCTCAGTGAACACTTTGGAAATATGGAAAGGTAGAAAATGGAAGCAGGAGTAGGATGTTCATCCCTTTGAGCCTGCTTCACCACTTATTATGATTATGGCTGATCATCCAACTCAAAGCCTATTTGTGCTTTTCCCCGATTTCCTAAGATCCATTTCGCCCCAACTGTTATATCCAACACCTTCTTGAAATTAGAAAATGTTTTGCCTTCAACTGCTTTGAGCAATTGCAAATTCCACAAGCCCATCTGGATGAAGGAATTTCTCCTCATCACAGTCCTAAATTGTTTAGCCTGTATCCTTAGACAGTGAGCCCAGATGCTGGACTTCCCCATCATCAGGAATATCATCCCTGCAACTACCCTGTTAGAATTTTATCGACTTCCATGAGACCACCTCCTCCTTCTTCTGAACTCCAGTGAATATAGTCCTAACTGATTCTACTTCTCCTGATGAGCCCATTCTGCCATCCCAGGAATCAGTCCAGCAAACTTTCATTGTACTTCGTCGACAATGAGAACATCCTTCCTCAAATTAGGAGAACAAATCTGCATATGATATTTTAGGTGAGGTCTCACAAAGGTCCCTGTATATTGACAGTAGGATATCCCAGCTCCTGCACTATGAAAGCCAACATACCACAAGCTGTCTTCACTGCCTGCTCCACCTACATGCTTACCTTCAGTGAATAGTGGTGTGAAGACACCCAGGTCTCGTTGCACATTCTCCTCTCTAAATTTATAGTCATTCAAGTAATAATCTGTCTTCCCAAAGAGGATAATCTCACATTTTTCCACATTATACTGTGTCTGTCACACATCTGCACATTCATTCAACCTGTCCAAATCACACTGCAAATCAACATTTCTCCATCCTCCGACCCAGCTTTGTATCAATTGCAAATTTGGAGACTTTATCTCATCTAAATATATAATGTGAATATCTGGGATCCTAACACAGATCCCTGCAGTACCCCACTGGACACTGACTAGTATTCAGAGAAAGACTTGCTTATTCCTCTTTATTTCCTTTCTGTCATCTGGTTCTCTATCTATCTCAACACACTGCCCCAATCACACGAATCAATAGAACAAATCACACACTGTTTTAGAGGATATGAGGCTTATAAAGTTATGATATTCAATATATAGTAACATCCTGGAACCTTTAGCCTGTTCAACCATTCAATTAGATCACAGATAATCTGTTTTTCTAATCTGAAAAGCAACACTATCTTGTTTCCATATTGTATAATAACCATCTCTTACAAAAATCATTAACAGAAAGGACATTCTATGTGCTAATACTGCACCAATTTGGCCTGCAGTGTGGTCTACATCTTCCTTTATTAATCTGAACAGTACTGGTTTGGGAAATTTGAACATTATTCTTTCTCAAAGGAGAAGAAAACTTTGCAATTACTACCTATCAATGTATGTTGAACTGGATCAAAATAATAAAGCAGTTGATTAAACAATAATGAAACACATAAGATTTTTAGAACTCTTTACAAGATCGATATAGAGTGATTGTTTCCTCTTGAGGGAAACACTTGGGCCAGAAGTAAAAAATCTCAGAAGAAAGGGTCGCACATTTAAGACAGAGATGAGGAAGAATTTCTTCTCTGAGAGTTTAGCGAATCTTTACCCCACAGGACTGTAGAGGTTTTTTTTACTCAGTAAGGGAATCAAAAGTTATGAAGTAAAGGCAGGGAAATGGATTTGAGGATTATCAGACCAGCCAAGATCTCATTACATGGTGGATCAGACTTTATGGGCTGAATGGCCTACTTCTGCTCCTATGTCTTGTGGCCTTTGCAGAAAGACTCAGCATGCTGCCTGTCGCAGGTCAGGGGCAATAATTTTTAATAATGGCATTGGAAACATTATCTTTTGCGTGTGTTACCAGCAACTATGATACAGTGCATTGTGCCTTTCCTAGGGGAAAGTTAATAGCAGGGTTTGCAGTACAAGGCTTGTTAAGGATGGCAGCCAGAAGGTTATATAACATCAGAAGTCATCTAGTTGGTATTTATGTAATCCACATGTGTAATTTATTTTGACAGCAATGCTAAACAATTTTGATTCTCTGTGACTCAACCTTGTGTGCCTGGTCCTTATTTTCATGAAAATTGAACTGCGTTGGATATGCGTTTCTTAATATCATCTTTAGCAAATTGGTCCCATTATGCACTTCATCCTTTTTGTGGGATTGTTAATTAACTGGTCTCAATTTGTCTTAGGTCATTTTTGATATATTGTGTTTTTATTGCATGTTAGTCATCACCAAATACTGGTCCTTGATGGGTTCACTCCAGAATGTTTTACAGATATTCTAAGGTTGAGTTTTTTGCAACTGATGATTAGAATTGGAAACTCAGCACCTCATAAATAAGGGGGTGAGAGGTGTTGAGAGAGCATTGTGTGCAGGGTAGGTGAACCATGACTGACAAGCTTTAGGTTTGCATTGTAATCAGTCCTCCAGAGTGCCATTGGAGAGCAAGCTATTGAAAGCAAGGGTCAAACATGAGTAAAATACTACAGATGCTGTCAGTCTGAAATTTTCACAGCAAATGTTGGAAAGACTCAGCAGGTCTGACAGCATCTGTAAAGAGAGAGACACAGAGTTAACATTTTGAGTCGCATGGCTCTTCTTCAGAACTGAACAGGGCTGGAAAATTATGGTAGTTATGTTTTTGACAGAGGAGGAGCATGTGAAACAGATGCCAAATGTACCATATATCCCAAGCAAAAGACAAAGGGAATATTGATGGTAGGAAACGAGTAATCTCAATGTAGAATGAATGTTAATGATAACTTTGCACAGCTAGTAATAAGGTTGCAGGGCATCTTGTGGTGCGGTGGTAGTGTCCCTACCCTGAAACCAAGAGACCCTGGTTCAAGTCTCACCTACTTCAGAGGTGTGTCATACATCTCTGAAGAGGTTGATTAGAAAAAAAAGCAAAAATAATCAATAATGCTGGCTTTGCTGTGAGCTAACAAGACAAGGTTGGGGACCATGTGTGGAAGAGGTGTAATGAATGATAGTGTTCATGAAGTTGTTGAGAATTGGAAAATTCCTAAAAGCTGTAAAGTACCAAGTTGTGAAGTGAAGTATTTTTCCTCCAGTTCGTGTTTGGCATTATTGGAACACTGTTGAAACTTTATTGCTGGAACAGCACAGCAGGTCAGGCAGCATCCAGGGAACAGGAGATTCGACGTTTCGGGCACAGGCCCTTCTTCAGGAATGAGCAGAGAGTGTTCAGCAGGAGAAGATAAAAGGTAGGGAGGAGGGACATGGAGGACCACTCCTGCTCCTCAGTCCTATGTTTCTGCATTCCATTCAACCCCTCAAACCTGCTAGCAATGGCTGCCCCTCTTTGTAACTTGTGCGTAATTTGTTGTTCATGTTGGAGACCCAGATTCACTGTGAATACAGGCCCCAAAACTCACCCAGCGACGGCTCACAAAATCCGCTGGTATCACTGATTGCAACATTCCGTAAAAGACCTTCAAGGAAAATAACACCAACTAACTTTCCAATAACAGAATGGGAGAACATCAGAAACAGGGGCAGGCCATTCACATCCTAAGCCGGCCTTGCCCTTCACTAAGACCAGTCTGACCTGCTCCAAGTCTCAAATCTTCCTCAATGTCCAAGTCTACTTGAGCACTTTCATAGAGCACAGAACAAAGAACAGTCCTGATTTGAAGATGCTGGTGTGGGAATGGGGTGTACAAAGTTAAAAATCACACAACACCAGGTGATAGTCCAACAGGTTTCATTGGAAGCACTCGAGCTTTCGCAGCATCGCTCCTTCATCAGGTGATAGTGGAGGGCTCAATCCTAACACAGAATTTATAGGACAAATTTGCAGTGTGATGTAACTGAAATTATATATTGAAAATTTGATTGTTAGCCTTTCATATGTTAGAATACCATGATAGTTTAATTTCTTTCATATGAAAATCACAAAACCTTTTTTTTTAAAGTTGCATTCTCAGGTTAACTGCTAACAAGAGCTCGACAATATGGTGACGGTGTTGCCTCCCTGTGTTCTCTCTCTATGCCATGATGTTTAGATTGATTCTCATCTAAAAGTGAGATAACGGAGTTTTACATGACTTCATGCAGTTTTTGAGCTCACAGTGCTACAGGAATGCATGCAGTTCGGACCTTCATCCCTCGACGTTGTGCCATTTATCTTCTCTAAGATCAGACTAACCTACATGCTTCCATTTACTTTGTTCCATGTGCCTATCTAAGAGTCTCTTAAGTTTCTCTCACGGAAAAGGTGGGGGGGTGCGGCCAGTGTTTTTGCGGAAGATGGATTGTTCCACATACCCTACAAAGAGGCAGGCATAGCTGCGGCCTATGCGGGTGCCCATGGCTACTCCTTTTGTTTGGAGAAAGTGGGAGGATTGGAAAGAAAGGTTGTTCAGGGTGAGGACCAGTTCGGTCAGTTGAAGGAGGGTGTCGGTGGAAGGGTACTGGGTGGTACGGCGGGAAAGGAAGGAGCGGAGTGCTTTGAGTCCTTCGTGATGGGGGATGGAGGTGTACAGGGACTGGATGTCCATGGTGAAGATGAGGCGTTGGGGACCGGGGAAGCGGAAATCCTGGAAGAGGTGGAACACTGTTGCAGACCTAGGAAGGAAATGTTAGCCAGGGAGCAGGAGAATAGACTGAAATGATGAGCAGTTGGAAAGTCGGGGTCATTTTTACAGACAGAGCAGCAGTGTTCCATGAAGCAGTCACACAGTCTGTATTTGGTCTCACCGACACAGCGAATACAAGAGACGAAATTGAATGAAGTCCAAGTAAATCATCACTTCACCTTGATGGTTCATCTGGGATTCTGGACAGTGAGAAGGTGAAAGATCAATGAGCAAGTATTACCCCTTTTGCTATTGCATGGGAAGTTGCCATTTTGAAGTAACAAAGTGTCAGGAGTGACAGCAGATTGTACCAGTGTGTTCAAGAGTGTATCATCTCTGTAGAATGCTGAGAAGTGAGGAGAGGAGAGGATGTGTTTGGTTGTGGCATTCTGCTGAAGGTGGCAGCAATACTGATCCTTTGAGGGTAAGCTTTTGGATAGAGAAATTGATGGGATTGGAAATGAGGACAAGAGAAATCCTTTTGTTGTTCTGGGAGGGAAAGAGGTGGTGACAGAAGTGCAGGCAATGGGTCAGAGATGACCGAGGGCTCTCTCAACAAAGAGTCAATTGGATCAGCACTCAGACATTAAACTGCATTTCTAGTGGTAAGTTTTAAGAAGGCTACAGCCAGAGAATTTTCTTTTTAAAATTGTGTGGATGGAAACACACTTTGTTTTGGACTTATAAAGGCAGGATAATATCCATTTTGCTCGTAAAAAAATCAGGAACGGTTGATAATCAAGGGGGTGAAGATTATTGAGGGAGGCAGGAGTATGAAGTAATTAGAACTTCCACAGTCTGGAAGAATGGGGGGAACATACTTGAGAGATTGAATGGCCAGACTCTGCTCCTAATTCACAGGAATAATCTCGTCTCACTGCGAACGGTCAGGAGACATTTTGAACATTTAAAAAGTTACAAAATCTCAGGAAGCAGTATAGAGAAGCAGTAGTGCAGTAAAACTGAATTTAAAAAATATTAAAGCAGCAAAATACATCAGCACAGCCATTTAACAGAACTTAAAGATTTATTGAAGAACTTAATCTGTTTTGTATTAATATTGCATTAAAAAGTACTGCAGGCAAAGAAACCACTACAACATTGAAATAGTATAGATCCAACCAAACTGTTCTAAACAGAATTTAAATCAGCATTATTGAATGCAAGAATACAACAGGAATGAAAAGCAGATTACGAGCAGTATTAAAATGTTATAGTTTTTAAAGATGTTTGCAGTAATAAAAATTAACGAGCAGATTGAAATGGTATAGGAGGAGAAATAAGACAAGCACAAAGCTCCAACGTCAGAGATGGACTACTCAAAACACTTAATTGGACATCTTAGAGAAGACAGTCCCTAAGATACAGAATTGCCTCAAAATTAAACACAAGATATGAGGCTGAACAAATTAATACACTATTCTATTCAGTTGGTCCAATAACAATAATGTTATTAATCGTCTGTCCATTAAAGGGAATTACAGAATCTTGTCAGGTGATTTATCGTTAACAGGAAGAAATCACAGGCTTTACAGGGCTGGTCATCCTCTATTTTCTGAAACAGATCAGTCAAGACCAATGACAAAGAAAGGAGCAGAAATCTTCCAGTAAATCAATGTGAAAAGGTTCAGTTCAACAGTCCAACAATTACAGAAGTTATCCGGTGTGATCACCAAATTGGGAGAGACAAGTTGAATATAATTCCATGGGAGACAGTCCAATATCTACAGATCGAGGACTCAGTCAAGAAGAAGAAATTACCTGCTCTAAGAACTCAGGATGCCGCGAGAAAGGGGGCCCTTCTTCCAATCAGAAGGTATTACCTCGTCTAGAAATTCAGCATGCTGCAAGGGAGCAACTGTATATTTCAATGGAACAGCTTTCTTCCATGATGGACATTCACAAGATTAAAGGTCTCCCAGAGATTGTTGTGATGCAACCACCTGATTTAGCAGGGAAGAGTCCCTCTGTGGAGAGAATTCAGGACCTTAAAGCTCCCAAAGATAAGAAAAAGGACAAACAGGTTTGCATGAAAGATGTTCAAAACTTGATAAAAGATCCTCCAGCAAAAAAAATCCCACATGTCAGAGTCAAAGTCAACAGTCCTCAGGAATAAGAGCTACCATTCGTTCAGTAAAATAAAAGCAAAATAATGCAGATGCTGGGAAAGTGCTGGAGCATCTGTGGTGAGGAAAATAGAGTCAATGTTTAGAATCCAGAATGACTCTTCTTTCTGAAGTCAGAGGCTTGGGTTGGGGAGGGGGATGTGGAAGTATGTAAATATGGTTGTTTTGTACATTAATGTATAATGGCTTCTATGGGAGGGAAAATGTAAATATAATATAAATAATGGTTCTGAAGGAGTTAATGTTCATGTTAAATTTGCTCCAATCAATCTGATACCATTCAGCCTTTTGTTTGAAGGAGTTGAGATCTGCAAGTGTCCCCACAAGGAGCAGGTGTCTTCTGCTAAGCTCTGATAGTTCTATATGGCTATGCGGAGAAGATTAACATAAAATGCTATCATTAACTATACTATCTTGTTACGTAAGAAAAGAATATCTTTTACTTCGACTCACCATTGAGCTTTCTTTTGGCACTGTTAATTTGACAGATCCAACACTCAGCACAGAGAAACCAAGATTGGTGGCAGTAACATAACTCACCAAGAATTCAGCACCCATTATCAAACTAGTGATGGGTTGAGTTGACCCAAGAGTTGAAGCAACAAATAATAGGCAGAACAAAGAAACTCCATAGCCAATGGATCAGCAAAAGCTCTGTCAGCCTCACACATCCAGTGGGCATTGGCAATTAAACATTGAACAGATGGAGTACAGTCGACAATGATAGTGAGGTCCAGCAAATTAGGGCAAAAAAGCTGATTGAAATGTTTGGAACCAAAACAGAAACTGCTGGAAGAGCTTAGGCTGCATCTGTGGAGAGAATTCAAAGTTAACATTTCGGTTTGAGTTAATCTGCCTCAGAACTGATGGTAGCTCGGAAAATGGTCCCTCACATCAGTTCTTAGAAAGGGTCACTTGACCCGAAAGGTTAACTCTGATTTCTCCCTATAGATGCTGCCAGACCTGCTGAGCTCTCCCAGTAATTTCTGTTTTTGTTTCTGATATACAGCATCTGCTGTTTTACTGATTTTAACTGAAACACTTGAAACCATCATCAGCTAGTGGTGTTGATTTCAAGTTCTATCTCAGTCTTTGTCCAAGGTTCTCAACATCAAAGGGCAATTTCAGCTCATTTAGTTCACTTCATACGATACCAAGAAATGGATGAAGATACAAGGTACTGAAAATGGTGTGAGCCCTGACAACATGTGTCTGTGGTACAGAAGGTTTGCTCTCCAGAAGCATCCACACCCCCAGCAAATCATTCTGTTACTCCTACAATATTGGCACCTTCCAACAAATAAAGGATTTATCAGGTATGTCTTGGTTATAAAATATCAAGAAAAAGCCAAACCAGTTATTTCCCTCTCCCCCAATTAGTCTACTCTCAGTTGTCAGCTAACTGATGGAAATTGTCTTTGACAGTGCAAATGAGCAGCACTAACTCAGCAATAACTTGCTCAGCAATGCTTCGTTCAGGTTTCAGTAGGATCACTTGAGGAGATTGGTTGATGATTACACACTGTTCAGCACCATTTTCAAATCCACTGATTATCAAGCAGTCTGTACTTGCATTCAGTAACACCTGGAAATAAAACATCAGTCTTGGACTGATAAGGGCCAAGAAACATTTGTGCCACACATGTCCCAGGCAATGACCACCTTCGCTTGATATGCAGCAGCATTATGAGATTCATACCAATACCCTGGGAGTTGCATTTACCAGAGTCCGACTCTTAGCGAAGAGGGTGGACATTCACCACCAACTAACTCAGCGCCTCCTGTCGACAATTCTCAAGATTCCTGCACCATCACGTCCCAACCTGTATCCACCAACACATGATGGAAAAGATGGTAAAACCAAGACTTCTAAGATACCCTCTGAGCCACACTGAATCTTAACTTGGAACTTTATCACTGCTCTTTTGCAAATCGTACAGTTAAAATTCTGGGACACCCTCCTGAACAAGATTTAGATTAGATTAGATTACATTACAGTGTGGAAACAGGCCCTTCGGCCCAACAAGTCCACACCGACCCGCCGAAGCGAAACCCACCCATACCCCTACATTTACCCCTTACCTAACACTATGGGCAATTTAGCATGGCCAATTCACCTGACCCTGCACATCTTTTGGACTGTGGGAGGAAACCAGAGCACCCGGAGGAAACCCACGCAGACACGGGGAGAACGTGCAAACTCCACACAGCAGGTCGCCTGAGGCAGGAATTGAACCCGGGTCTCTGACGCTGTGAGGCAGCAGTGCTAACCACTGTACCACCGTGCTGCCCATTTGAGTGTACCTATACCACATGGAGTGCAGAAATACAAGAACACAACTCATCACCATATTCTTGAGGGCAGTTATGAATGGGGAAATAAATGCTACCCTTGCCACTGATGCCAAAATTTCAGAAATGAATTTTAAAAAGTGAAACATTACGTATGTTTGCAGTAATTTTGCATTATGACAAAATAGTATTTCATCAATGAAAAAAACCATAAAATGCAAAATAAATATTTAATTGAATAAAGCTGATTAACATGACTTGAGTGAATTTGTTGTTTCTGAACTGTTGTTTTGACTGAATAATTAGATTAAAAATGGCAACAGGCACATCAAGTCATACACAGCCATTCTTCATCAAGATTAAAAGCATGTCACACTGAAAAGAGAAAAGAGAAAACATTTAACTGTGGGTAAATATGTGTCTTTTCATTTTCAGTTCCTCTCTGTGCCACTCCTTTAATCGTGAAAGGATGTGATTAAATTTCCATTGTTCAAATGTGGGTCATTAATATTTACAGATAAGAATAATTTCCCTTGAGCCTGTGGATTTCAAACTGACACCTCTCTGCTGTGTCCATATAATTACAATAATTATTTAGAACTCAGGAATTGAGTAGTGCCCAAGCCAAGATCACTGTTACTTAGTTTATCACACAACCAACAAGACAAATGAGATGTAGACAAATGGACAAATAGACACTCATACAAACACACACACACACACACACAGCCATGCAACAGTGTACAGTACATGCAACCCTTTCTTCATTTTCTCATTTGGTTATGGGATTTGAGTGTTACTGGCTGGGCCACCACTTACTGTCCATTCCCCAATTTGCCATAAGAAGGTTTGCCTTTAGCTACTTCCATGAACTGTGGTCATCCTTTTGGTGGGGACACATCCGTATGCCATTAAAGGGGATCATTCTGGGATTCTGGACCCAGTGCGTGAGCCCCTGCCCCCATGCATCCCCGCCCCCAATTCTGCCCAACACCGCCCTCCCCCGCCC